>NC_056744.1:1234693775-1234758775 GCF_019279795.1 Protopterus annectens
GACTGAAATTCTTATTTCCTTTCTGGATATTAATAGCTCCAAAATACATTGCATTGTTGCCATTTATTTACCCCCTGAAAATAACATTACCACCCTAGAAAATATCCTTTCCTGGATTTCCTCCACTATAAAAAATGAAACAGTTATACTCAGAGATTTTGGGCTTCCATTTCCAACACACAGTCATTCCTTAATATAAATTTGTTTCATTTCACTCAACTCATTACCACTCCAATCAGGTATATTAACAAAACAAATGAAGGTAGAACCTTAGACTGGATTCTAGTCACTGACCCCTATAAATACACCACTTCAGGAACCATGCCTAACTCAATTAGCGATTATCTCCCAGCCTACACTGTCCGTGCCTACCCTTCCATTAATAAAGTCCACAACATCAAAATCATCCAAAATCTCTCAAAATATAACCCTACCACTTTCAACAACATCCTAAAAAGTATTAACTGGAATAGTTTCAAAACTCTCCCTTTAGATAAGGCTCTTTGTCATTTTAATGTCACCTTTCTAAATATCTTGCACAGTCTTCTCCCTCTAGAAGTAAAATAATTAAAATAAACCATGCCCCTTGGTTAACAAGAACTACCAGAGAGCTAATAACCTTTAGAGATAAAGTCTGGAAAACATGGATTAACTCTAAAAATCCTTCAGATCTCATCTACTATAAACGGTTCCGTAATCAAGCCAAAAAACTCATTGCTAAAGACAAACAGCAGTATTTCTATACCCAACAATCATATAGGAAAAATAACCCTAAAATGTTTGGTCATCCATAAGCAATCTCCTGAACCCTGGCACCAAACATAACCCCGGCCCCCACCCTGACATGTCTCCAGAACAAATTGCCAGAATTTTGTAACAGTTACTTTATAGACACCATTGCCAACATTACTGCTTCCTTCTCTACACCCCTCTCTAACATTGCTACTCCTACAACTGAATCATCCCATTCCCCTTCACAACATTCCACTAATCCTACTAATACCTCACAGACCTTAGATCATAACTGTCCAAGCAAAAATATCCCAACTTCAACTTCCCAACAACAGTCTCCATACTCTCAGTTTAACTTCTCTCCTATCTCCACCTCCTTCATTAAAAACCTTCTATCAAAATGAAAACCTGGTTTAAACTATTACTGCCAAGTTCCTAAAAACCACTGCCGATGCTGTGGCCTCTCCCATTAGTATTCTGGTCAATAGATCAATTCTTGAGTCTTGTGTTTCTTCTCTTTGGAAAAAGCAATCATCATCCTGCTTCATAGAGGAGGTCCCTCAACTGACATCTCCAACTTTTGTCCTATCGCTATACTCCCGTATTTCCAAAATCCTTGAAAAATGTGTACAAAAACAACTCCTAGACTATCTCCTTACAACCAACATCCTCTATTTAACACAGCATGGCTTCCATCCTGGTCACAGCACATCCACTGCACTGATTTCATTTCTAGATATAGTTAACAAAGCTAGGGAGTCAGGACACAGCGTATCAGCCCTTTTTGTAGGTCTGTCAAAAGCGTTTGACACCATCTCTCACTCTCTCCTCTTATCTCAGCTATCACATATAGGATTATCTCCCCATGTCATCAATTTGTTCCACAACTACCTCTCTAACAGAGAACATGCTGTCAGGTGGCACAACTCCATTTCCCCCTTCCTTCTCAATCCTACAGGAGTCCCTCAATGTCCCATCTTAGATCCTCTGCTTTTTAATATTTTCATCAATAATCTCCATTTAGCCATCCCACACAGCTCCCTTGTCCATTATGCAGATGACTCAACCATAGTCTGCTGTGCACCCAATGAAACTCTCCTTTATCAAAACACTCAAGCAGCCTTTTCCTCTGTGGAGACATGGCTCCACACCAACCATCTCTCTCTCAACCCTAAAAAAAGTAAAGTTAGGATTTTCACACCCAAGAAACAATACTATAAAAATAAACCTAACCACAGCATTTACTCACTCAATGCTACAAAAATTGAACTAGCAGCCCACACCAAATTGCTAGGAATAATAATAGATGAAAACCTCAAATTTGATTTGCATATACAAAACAGCATCTCCAAGACCCACAAGAAACTAGGGTTGCTCTATAGGAATAATAATAATAGTAAGTTCCTCTCTCCTCCATCTAAACTAACTCTAGCACAAGCATACATTCTCCCTTCTCTAACGTACGGGGCCCTACTGTTTTCCAATCTCCAGTCATCCCTACAGCCAAAATTAGAAATGTGCTATAACAAAATTGCTAAATTCGCTACAAACACCCGCCAATCTACTCATCACTGCATTGCCCTAAAAAAGTTACAATGGCCTGAATTTCCCCATTACTTACTATCCCTCCAGTTTAATATTTCTCACAAACTCATTTATAAGCACAACTCTACCCTTCGCTAAACTCACTAGTAAACCTCTATAACCCTACTAGACCACTACAATCCAAACAACAGCAGCTTCTTCAAGTCCATAAACCCAGGTTATCTGTAGGATAGCTACTTTACTCATGGACCATGGCTAAAAATGGAATTCCCTGCCTACAGCCATCCACTCACTACATAATCCTTGCAACTTTAAAACTGTCCTTCAAAACCACTTCCTCTTTAATTGGATCTGTAACTGTTCTGCTTCCTCTTGTACCATTACTTAATCTGTTCCACTGAACTTAGCCATTTCTTTTATATGCCTAGATGATATTCTTTTTTCTCATCTTCTGCACTAATTTAATCCTATCAGCTACCACACTCCCTCCTTAAAGCTACCTCTACACTCCCCTCCTATTTCTCCTAGACAACAACTGCCTTCTGTGTACTCTTCACTAACATTTAGCACATTCATTTTATATTCTATTCGTTCCTGTATCTGACTATGCATTATGGGTATTGCTTAAACCAATATCCCATTGCTGTAAATATTGTACCTATTCTCCAGCAATTATAATCCTTCTGCACCTGTTTGTTTACTCTGTATAAATTTGAATTGAATGTATTATATGTAACTATTGTGTATTGTTTTAAAATCTATTATGTTTTTGCTTATGTTCACCTTGAAGCTTTTCTCCCTGGGCCTCCACTGAAAATGAGCTTTCCATGGCGCAGTGGACTTTCCCAGTAATCAAATGCCAGTAAATAAATAAAAAAAATAATAGTTTTGAAGCTCTGTATCTTAATTCACTTGTTAGAGAAACAGCTTCATTGATACCCTATGGAGAGGTGGCATTTAACCTTAACTGCCATTTCAGCTCCTTCTGCAACAATGAGTTCTTCCAATCACTACTGTGCTGATCCACTATGATCTTTTCAAACACGAAGAATCTGAACTTCACAAAGTGTTCACATTCTGTGACGTGCCTTGCCAGGATACTGTTGCTGTCATTTTTACTAATACTATAGAGATGCTGATATACCTGTTTTTTCAGAGAATTGTTCATCTTATTGATGTAAAAAGCAGTGTGTGAAATACATTTCACAAGGTAGACCATTTTGGAACTGTAACAGTAGTATCTACCTGCTTTATGCCAGTTCATGATTGTATCGTAGTCTTCCTCCATATAACAGCACTGCTTACAATGACCACACTTATTGGTTTTGTGGTCCCACCACTATAATTCTTGTTGTTAGAACCCCTATCCAAGATGTTCTTTATATTACGTCTATTCTTGAAAACACATGTACATATATAGATAAGTATAGATATATAGATCTCTCTGTTGTTATATATATATATATATATATATATATATATATATATATATATATATATATATATATATATAAAGTTTAGAGCTAGCTTACAGTTAATATGGGCTCTGGTATTCACTGAATAAACATGTGAAAAACAATTTTTTTGTACAAAGGAATGTTGTACATTTTGCCTTTGACATAGAAGCATTATTTAGTAGTTTACAATAGTAAAATTGATGGGGCATGGGCAGAGGGAGGGGGTGGTTGCAGATTACAGTAGCAGTGTTAATCTGAACTCTGCATATTTCCAGTTTCATGTTTATATCTGGGGTATGCTGAAAATTGGAAGCACATGTCAAGTTTTCAAAGTCCATCTTTCATTTTCTGCTGCCTTGTATAACTTTTTTCCTGTTGACTTTTTTCCATGAATTCTAGCTGTCTTGGGATTTCTGATATCTTTACCCATTCCAGTTATCTGCTAGTAATGTCAAAAAGGCCTTAAAGTCAGAAAAGAATCACCATTTTATATGAGTGCTGCTAATTTCCATTATTCACTATCACATTGTTTAGATTGTGTGGGTAATTGGTGAAATATGACGTGTTCCTTGTTGTCCACATCCCAGTCCTAACATTGTCTGTTGTCAGCTGTTAGTTTAGTCTCTTGTTATCCTTCATCTAGAATTGGCCGATATCATAGCACTTTCAATAGCCTGACATGTGACAGCAATGGCTATTGCACTGAATGATGAAAGTCGATGCTAGAAACAATTCATGGAAAAGGCAGCTTAAAAACTGTACACTGAACATACATCATTATTTTGTGTGCTTTGTTCTACCTGATTAATTCAGAACTGGAAGTTAAGTAATACAAATCATTGTTCGTTGTGTCCTAAAAGTAAATGTGCTGCAGTTGTAGACACATTCCTTTCTAAACAATACTTCTGATTGCTGTCACTCAGAAGACTGCTGATGGCTCTGATCCTCATCTCCAGCTGGGTAGAGAGATGTACTGAGTGATCTTTACATCATATAACACAGCAAAGCTGGGAACTAAATGTACTGCTAACACGGTGAAGTAAAGCAAGATTGTCTACAACATTCTGCTCATTAAAGGCATCAACTGTCTGTGTAGGCACATTGAGGCAGAAATTGTCAGAAAGCAGGATGACTCTGCTTCCTGTACTGCTCCTTGTAATTAGTAACATACCATCTCCCAGAATTTAGAAACTTCGTAACAGTATTAAGCACACTATCAATTTTATAAACAAAAACACTGTATTTCTCCCACCAAACACAAATCATTACCACTGAGCCATAAGGTAATCGGCCATCAGACTAGCAGTAGTAGTGCAAAAATATACAAGTCTTCTGACTGTCATCACAGTGCAGACTACATTATTTATGGCAATGATACCTATAACCTGAAAAGGTAAAAAATGAGTTCGTTTTTTCTTATAGTGTGATTTAAAAAAATTGTTCTAACAATGTTAAAAAAAATAGAACATTAGAAAGTTTTAACATGGCGGGTAAAAAAATAAACTGTCATGTTATTCAGATGAGCAGATTGCACAAAACATTTGGACATTTTGATAATTTCTTGGTTATTCCAAAGTGACATCATAGTCTTCCTTTAATAAATTCTAACAGAAAGGCTTGTTGAAGACAATATAATTCTTAATTTTGGGTTGATGATAATAATAAAAGTAATACTAATAATAATAATAATAATAATAATTGAATGCAGGATTATTTGATTCACACACCCACACGCGTGCGCCCGCATTAATCCTACTTTGAAATGCACAGTAATTTTGTTTAATGTAAAGGTTATAAATATGAATAGCTGATAAAGATACCAATACTAAGAAGTCTTGATAGATGTCTGAATGTGGTTTGAGAACACCATTAAGTTACACATTGTGATGGCACAGATTGCTGTCTTATAGCTATTCGACATTAAATGCAAAGTCAGGAGTGTAACAAAAGTCTGTACTAGACATTGAATTTGTAAAGGTTTTGTGTTGTTCAGGGAGAGTAGAGCAGAGTATTTCATCAGTTAGTTTTGTTGCTTCACAGTTCTTGGTTCTCTACGTAGGTTGCTAACTGGGTTAGCTTCCTTGTAAAATCAGTATAACGTTTCTATATAAAATAGGCTTTTGTAAAGGGTACTAGGGTTTCCTGCAAGCATGCTGCTAGGCAAATTGATGTTCCTAATTTTCCTGATACTATATATAAATTGTGAGTGAATGTTCTCCACATCCAGAAGTGGATTGGCATTTCACCTATTGCATGTAATCATCGCTACCTGACTCATTGTCCCCTGAACCGGATAAGGTAGATATCTTAAAATGGATGAATGAATGCAAGACAGCATATGAACTGGAGATCTGAAGTAGTTTACTTCATTTGGTCTTTAACCTGTGGGTTATGGATCCATATCAGATCCGAACCGGCAACTTTTAATAGCATCAGCTCCGAGCTCCAAACTCCTCCCCTTACCCATAATACATCTCCACTGCCTTCCATCCCCAGATCTTGTTTGCCGCAAATTGCTACAGCATCATGTCTTCTGAGCTCCAACTTGTCAGTGGGTTAAAAACCTTTCATGAGTAAATAATTTTTCTCATTTTCTGTCAGTTAATGTTAGTATAGGTCCCCTTTCTCCTCCCTTTGCTTGGTGTGTCGAGTGCTAGTGCTTTAGGTTAGTTAGAGTAGTTTGTTCTGTGGTTTAGGTAGTAGCTCCCCCCCCCCCCAGAGTTCTTTTCTGTATACGAGTGTGGTGAGTGGGTGTGTGTGTATTTGTTAATTAGAAAGAACATGCCTGTTTTTTTTTGTTTTTTTTTTTACAAAGGTTATCTTTCTAATAATTAGGATGGCTGAAAAGCTTGTTTTCAAGCGTTGCACAGAGTGTGGCCATAAGTTATCTCCAGTGGATGGCCACACTCTGTGTGTTTTGTGCTTGTCTAAGGCCCACCTGAGTGTGGACTGTAGCATTTGTGTGGGCTTCAACCCCCACGCCCTAAAGGATAGGAAGGCCAAGTTGGCCCTCAAAAGTCATTTTCCTCCTTCCGACTATGTTTTCTTGTCTCCGGCTTTGGTCACAGCGGCTGCTGTGGCCGCCTCTCCCTCCTCTCTTCCTCTGGCTTCTCCTCCCTCCCAGGCTGGTACTTAACCTCCTGTACCAAAGCCAGTGGTAGCAGAGCAGAAAAAAGTAGAGAGAGGGAGAGAGAGAGTTGAAGATGAAGGAAAAGAAAAAGAGGTCTCCGGACCTCACTTCTCCTACCAAGACACCACGGATCCTTGACTCCCCTTGGTTCCTTTCTCCAAGGTTCTCACCAGAGCCAAAGGAGACACATCCAACTTCTCAGGCCTTGGTGCCCCAACCTGCCAGGTCATAGTCCGTGGCCTTGTCGCAGTCCACCCGCTCCTTGTCTGACATGGATCTGGATAAAATGATGAGGCATTTTATCCATACACAGATCCAGATGGGGGTCTTGCTAGCCCCCCCTCACTCAGGAGGGGGGGCTCGCTTCCTTTTTTATCAACCAATATCTCCTTCTCCAATCTGACCTTTGGGTTTGGAGTACTCAGATCCGAGGTTAGCTTTGGTCAGGGGGTCGGCGCCGATGGTACCTGCATCCTCGATGCCGACAGCTGCCTGGGGCATTTCAGATCTGACCAGCTCGGATCAGAGCCGCTCTCAGAGCCGGAGCTTGGGTGTCAGATCTGAGGGAGTGGAATCTTTTTCATCGGCTCCAACTTTGTCAGGCCAGATTCCCTCCCTTGGAGCTCTGTCCACCTTGGGCCCAGCTCCAATTCTCTCATCGGACCCAGGGAGACCGGCCTCTTTATTGGTTTCTCAGGAGGTTCGCTCTCCTAAGGCATTCAACGTGGTAGAAACAGTTCTCTCCATCGGATTGGGACCCCTGACCACCCTCTTGGACTCCTACCAGACCCCCTCAGCTCTGTCTATGGTCCCCATCATTTTACCAGAGAGACAGCCCATGCTCGAAGAGCTCCAGACGGTTCCCCCTGAGGAACAAGTGGCTTGCGAGCTCCCCCCAGAGAGCCCCACCAGAGAGGTGCCTCACAAGCATACGTGCAATAGGAGGCACTTGGACTCTCCTGAGTCCCTCACTGAGGATACAGACTTAGATGATGGAGAGGGTTCCCCTAGGTCACTTTCTGAGGATGTCTCCTTTGGAAACATCATGGAGATCCTGCAACAGTGGAGATGTTGGTCAGCCCCCAAACCTTCTTCTGATGAGTCTGTGTTCCTGGAGGCTTTTGGCATGGGCCCATCTACTTCCTGGGTGTCCCCTCCCGTGGATCCTTTGGTGGGATCTGGTCACCTCGCAGGCATGGAAGGAACCAAACACCATGGAACCTATTCCAAAAAGACCTGACAAGATCCTGAGCCCCCCATAGACAGGCCAGCTTGGAATAACAGCTCCCCCATAGATGTTGAGTTCCTCGGTCCACTATCCTGACCGAGAGTCATGGATGATGGACCACCTAGGGAAGCAGGTTTATGCTTCAGCCACCTTTTTGATTAGGGAGCTGAACTACTTGGCCCATGTCACCAGACTCCAACGTGACATGGTAAAGGAAATGGAGGAGTCTCCCCCCATGTGCATGTCACAGGAGGACAAGGCTTCATTCTTCATGAGTATGGCCACTTTAAAGGCAGTATTTAACACATCCATGCAACTCTTCTCACATGCTATTGAAGGAGCAGCTAGGGCAGCTGGGTCCGGGGTGTCCATGAGGTGCAACACCTGGCTCAGGTTATGTCAATTTTCTGAACCCTTCAAGGCATCTTTTGCCAATGCCCCTTATGATGGTTCTACACTCTTTGGTAAGACCATCAAGGAGACATTAGTCCAGAGTGAGAAGGACGGAAAAATACTGTCTGGCATTGGGATATGCTTCTCTAACCCTCAAAGGTCCTTTTCTCAGAACCAGAGAGGGCAAAAGAAAGTGTGGTTCTGGAAGTCACAGTATTCCCGGGGCACTCAGGGCTCTTCTTCCCCCAGAGGCAGAGGGGGACAGAATGGATGCCGGCTCAGAGGCAGAGGGGGTCCAGGGAACCTTGGGTCTCGAGAAACTTTCTCAACAGACCCAGGCAGCAACTCTGAGGGGTTGCCCAACTGCTCTACTCTGGAGGCAGTCGGGGGACGATTGTCTCTGCACCCAGTGGCATGGGAGTCTATAACAGAGGACCACTGGGTACACAAATCATATCCAGAGGATACTCTATCCCATTCATGGATTCCCGCAAATCTCCCAGACACCTCCTAGATGTACCACCCACACAAAGGGAGGAAGCAGCACAGGAAATTTCCAAGCTGCTAGAAAAATGAGCCATCAAAACCGTCCCCCCAGATCAGTCTTTATCGGGCTTCTACTCCAGGTTCTTTTTGGTGCCAAAGAAAACGGGGGACTTGAGGCCCATTCTGGACCTCTCTACCCTGAACCTGTCAGTTGCCAAGGAGAAGTTCCAGATGGTCACATTACAGTCCATCATGCCGTACCTGCAAGAGAGCAACTGGATGTGCTCGTTAGATCTCCAGGATGCTTACTATCACATAAAAATGCACAGAAGCTCCAGGAGGTTCCTCCGCTTCTGGCTAGGAGTCAATCACTACCAATTTCGAGCCCTACCCTTTGGTCTCACCACAGCCCCCAGGGTGTTTACCAAAGTGATGGCAGTGGTAGCGGCTCACCTGAGGCTTCAGGAGATTCAGGTATATCCGTACCTGGACGATTGGCTCCTTTCTGCTCCCACCAGGCGTCTACTCTCCCAAACCAGGGATTATTTCTTGACTCTTGCCCTGCATTTGGGGATCACAATCAACATGTCAAAATCTCTCCTAGATCCCGTGCAGGTGATAGCCTACATTGGTGCCAGTAGAGATACTCTTCAGTGCAAAATCTTCCTGATCTCGGAGAGAGTTCAAAACCTGAGGATGCATGTCTCCCTGATCTACCACTCTCATCTCTCAATGGCGGAATCAATGTTGAGGGCCTTAGGCTCAATGGTGGCAACCATAACTCTTCTCCCATGTGCTTGGTTACACATGAGAATTCTACAGTGGACTCTAGCTGTACAATGGTCCCTGTTGGAACTGCCATTGACATATCCAATTAAACTCAGTCAAGTCTGTAGGTCATCCCTCATATGGTGGATATGCTCTCTTGACATTTTGGAGGGACAACCTTTTGTTCCAGCCCCGGCCCAAGCCACAGTGATCACAGATGCCTCCCAACTTTGGTGGGGGGGCATTTTTTGGGCAGGACAGTCCAAGGCCTGTGGTCCCCCATAGAGACCAGCTTGCACATAAATGTCCTAGAGATGAGGGCGGTACTTCTAGTGTTGCAGGCTCTTCATGCCTTTCTTCTTCTGGGATGATTGATATTCAGTCAGATGACATGTCAGTGGTCTAGTATATCAATAAACAGGGTGGGACCAGATCTTACCCCTTTATCGCGAGGCCATGAGAGTGTGGGAATGGGCGATCTCCACCAGTCACTTTCTCATCACAACGCACATTCTGGGATGGTCCAACATCCTAGCGGACCGGCTAAGTCAGACCATTCTGTTGCTTTATGAGTGGTCTTTGAATCTGTCAGTAGCAGAACAGATCTTCAGGGAGTGGGGTCAACCTTGCTGCAATCTCTTTGCATCTCCTTCCAATGTGAAGTAGAGCAAGTTTTTCGCTCTGAACCCCCTGCTGGGGGAGTCTCCCATAGATCCTCTAATTCATGCTTGGCTTTCCGGTCTGCTGTATGCTTACCTGCCAGTACCTCTCATTCCGAGGTTTCTACAGAAAGCCTGTCGACTAGGGAGCAAAGTTATCCTCATTGCCCCGTTCTGGCCTCCCCAGGTATGGTTTCCCTTCCTTTGGTCTCAACTTCTGGCTCCACCTTGGATCCTAGATCCCATTCAGGATTTAATTTCACACCCTTCGGGGGTGTCTCCGAATCTGGACATCCTGAAGCTCACAACTTGGTTGCTCCATTTCCCATGATTGCTAGGACCCCTGGACTATCCTCCTCAGTTAAATCTATTTTGGTAGCTTCTCATAAGTCTTCGACCAGAAAGGTTTATCGCAGCAAATGGAAACGTTTTTCTGTTTGGGCCTCTCAAAGGAGTTTAGACCCTTTCATGGCTCCTATTTCTGCTATTCCTGATTTTCTAGCTGATATTTTTCAACACGGAGCTAGTTCATCTACTGTTAAAGTTCAGTTGGCTGCCATCTCTCATTTTCATGTGGGTGAGAATTCTGCCTCTTTAGCCCCTTCCAGACTGTGTAAAGCCTTTATTAGAGGCACCTTTTTGTTACACCCCCCAGTCAAAGATCTTGTTCCCCCTTGGGACCTTACTATGGTTTTTCAAGTTTTGGTTGCTCCGCCTTTCGAGCCTGGCACAACTGCAAATCTAAAATGTTTATCTTGGAAAACAGCTTTTCTGATGGCTATTACCTCTGCAAAAAGGCTTTCAGAATTACAGGCCTTGTCCATCAAAATTCCTTACATGAGTTTTCACAGAGATAGGGTTTCCCTTCGAACCAATCCATCCTTTCTTCCTAAGGTGGCATCACCAGTCAATATCAGTCAGACCATCAATTTGCCTGTGTTTATTCCTAATTTTTCCTAACAAGATGGAATACAAACTCCACATGTTGGATGTTCATAGATAGTTAGGATTCTATTTACACAGGACCAAAAATTTCTGTAAATCTGATCAATTGTTTGTATCCTTCTATAAACCCTTTTTGGGGAAACCTATCTCTAAGGTCACTATAGCTAGATGGATTTCTTTATGCATCCTGCAGGTCTATAAGGACAGAGGCATGTCTCCTCCAGGTCAGTTGAAAGCTCAATCCACTAGGTCCATGGCTACATTGGCGGCATTTTGGTCTAGAGTGTCTTTGGACAATATTTGTTCTGCAGTTACTTGGTCCTCATCTCATACATTTATTTCTCATTACAAATTGGGTTTGACTTCCAGAAGGAGAGCATCCTTTTGTTTCGTGGTGCTCCGGAATATCCTTCCATGAGGGCCTCCCAGGAGTTTGGTAGCTGGGGACTCTGTCCCACAGGTTGAAGAGCAAATGAAGTAAACTACTTCAGATAAAGAAGTTATGTACTCAGCATAACATTCCATCTGAGTAGTTGTACTTCATTTGTCTTCAACCGTCCCTCCCTCCTTTCCCCTGGACCTTGTATGATCAGCCTATGGGCTGCAGTATAGGTCATAAGAAAATGTTTTCAGGTCGGGTTATTAGTATAAGGTTCAGCAAACTTGATCTGGGGATTAAAGGCAGTGGAGGTTTATTATGGGTAAGGGGAGGAGTTTGGAGCTCAGAGCTGATGCTGGTAAAAATTGCCAGCTCGGATTCGATACGGATCCTTAACCCACAGGTTGAAGACAAATGAAGTACAACTACTCAGATGGAACGTTATGGTTAGTACATAACTTATTTTTACTTTCCATAGGCTATTTACAGTTCTTACAACATTGACATTGTTTTGTCTTACTTTAGCTTGCATGAACAAGTACATTTTATCAATTCAATGTCTATATGCTTAGTAACATCATTTATTGTGAAGTAAAAGTGCCTTAGCATTCTTTCATTTTCATGTCAACTGCTTTCCACGTTATTACTATGTTTAGTTGATGTTTTTCTCCTCAGCCTCCTTCCTGAACATCTCACTTCACCACCTGTGTCTCCGTTCCTTTATTCACCTTTACCTCACACTCTGTAGCATGACACTAGGAATCAGGCAAACAAAAATTGTCCACCACTATCTAACTTTTCTCAACACAATGTTACAATATTATGATCAGCCACATTGTCACAGTACTAGAAACTTATAAAAATGATTTTTTTCTGCTTTTACTGGCCAGTCAAAATGTATCACCTTTACCTTGAATAGCCTTGAAGCGTTTAACCTTGCTAACTTCACAACAACTCCATCCTTGGTGCATGGTTCACATTTTTTCTTATGTTATTTCTCTGACTCTGATTCATATGTTCCATAGTCTCCTGCCTCCCACTTTCACCCCATTCACAAGATTTAACCACATTTTGGCCCTGGGTCCATGATACAGTTGCTCAATGTTCATCATATTCTTTCATTCCTCCCCTAGATACTTTACTTGGTCTTTGTTGTATTGAGATATTTTTGGCTAACTAACATGTTTGCTGGTTTCCATGCTATCTCTTCTCATACCTTCTGTAATGTCTCCATCAAGCCTACTGACCTGTAGCAATTGTCTGAATAAAATTAAAAATTATATGTCAGTTAATTATTCTTCATTGTAGAGAGTCTGTTATTTTTGTTAATTACTCTCTTTTTATTTACTATGTCTATATCACAGATATATTTGAAAGAACTGGAAAAAAGTTATTATTGTCTCCTTCACATAAAAACTAAAATATTGTAATAACTAAAGTCAGTAAGGCGTTTTTATTTATATTTGGGGGATTGCTGCCCCTATGCTTGCTGACCAACAGGCCTTCTCTTGATGAGACACACAGTCTAGGAAAGCCATCATCCAAAGCAGCCAGCCAGGAGTGTCTTTTGCAGTCTCACCATCATCCTGGCATTAAGAGCTTTTTTCTAATTTTGTGCCCGTAATCTGCCCCTAGTGGTGTCATGAGCACTTGCATCACTGCATGTGTCTCCTCCTTCATATTTGCAAGCTTCCCCATACGTGCTGACAGGGGCGGCTGTTACCAACTTAGACGGCAAACCCTCTTCCTCCCACCACTGTCTTTCCACATCATGATGGGTCTCCATTTTTCAGCTGTGGCTATATCAACAGAGCTGCATTTAAGGCTGGACAGGGACCACGGTATATCCACCCAAAGATGGGCACATAGATATATATATATATATATATATATATATATATATATATATATATATATAAATACCCTGCCAGCACTGTCAAGTGCCAGTTCTGATGGTCATCCTTTGGTCACCAGGGTTGTAGTCAGGGCTTTATCCCACAAGTTCACCATTGCTGATAGCAGGGTAACTTCATCAGTGGAACACAACACATGGTCACCATTTAGCACCTCCTCAAGAGCTACTAAAAGGAAAGCCTACAATCTAAACATAGACTTTGCCTAATTTGCAGAGGGATTTGCAAGGGTGGAGCCTGTTAGAGTTATCATAACTAGGAGAAGGAGTGGATTTTCATCTAGAGCAACAGAGCTGTGTTTTTAAATGTGGAGTAACAGAGCTCTGACTTTACCTGTGGAGTACCAGCTTACCTATGGAGTAGGTTTAGTACCAGTTTCTCTGTAGGGTTATAGGTAACTCATACTGAGATTGGACACCAAGCAATGGATCCACTCTGAGTTTTGCGTTTCTGAAAAATTATAAGTAGAACAGAACTGTAAGTGGCATAACTATACTCATCTGACTTGTTTTGGTTGGAAATATTGTAAATAAATTCAGTTTCATACTTGCAATGAAGATGAACTGCTTTGAAAACAGAAACAGAGCCTCCATTCTGTTAAACATACATGAGCCACAGAATCTCTCCAATACATAAATTATCATGGCCAGCCACATTAATTAACCCAGCCAAAATACAAAAACACCTTGTTCTAATTAAACTATCTCTCGTACCCAGGACAGTGTGCAGAGGCAATGTACCTGATGTTTTATTTAAACAATCCCTCCCCACCCATGACAGAATGAACAGGAAATGTACATGATGCTCAGTTTAAACCATCCCTCTGTACCAAAGGCAGTATGTACAAACAATATGCATGGTGTTATACTTAAACTATCCCATCTTACCCAAGAAAGCATGCACAGGGAAAGTACATGATGTGCAAGTTAAACCATGCCTCCCTAATGCAGTATGCACAGTGCACATGATTTTATTTATTTTATTTTATTTTATTTTACATTTGATGACCAGAAAAGTCTGACTGGACACAGGTACATTTTCAGCGGAGGCCCGGGAAGAAAAGCTCCAGTTAAACAATTGCTAAACAAATAAATTTACAAGATACAGCACTGTATTCGTAATGCACACAATATAAACATAATATCTAAAATTGCTTCACAGGTGTATGTAAAGTACATAGCTGTATTCATAAGGCAAAACAAATAGCATATAGGAACGTATTTAGTATTTAATTACAGACATATAAGACAATGCCATTGGAGTAAGCATTTTTAGGAAAGAATAAGAATTCTAGACATTAGGCAATACTGGGTAATCCTTGGTAGAATCCTTGCATCACTGCAATGTAGTGGATTAGCCTGGGGAGTCACATGGGCACAGCCAGTTGCTAAAATAGTGGGTTTTGAGTACTTTCTTAAATTGTGGAGCAGAACTTGTAGAAGTAATGTGATTAGGATGTGAATACCAGGTTTTTGCTATTGTACAGGCAAAAAGAGTTTTTCCAGCTTCATTCTTATGTTTGATGACCTTTATGAGATTTTGGTCTGTTGATCTTAAGACTCGGGTGGTGGTGTAGGGTTGTATTAGATTTCGCAGTATGGGGGTTTTGTCATGGAGGTAGAACAGTTTGTGGTCTGTGGAGAGCTGTGTAGTAAGAAGTAGATGGGGCAACTCAAGCCATTTGAGCTGTTTGAGGGAATGACAGTGATGGTCCCTATTAGAGGCACCTGTAGCAAACCTGGCAATCTTGTTATAGCAAGTTGCCATTTTGTTTTGCTCACTGTGGCGAAGATTAGTCAGAATTGGGGAGGCATACAGTAGGGTGGATAGTAGGTGAGTTCTAGCAATAGTGGCTATGGTATAGCTGGTCATGAATTGTCTGTTTCTAGAGAGACCAAGCTTTTTGTGTACTTTTTTGATTGTTTGGGCTATGTGTATGTCAAATCTAAGATTGTTATTGAGTACTACTCCTAGGAGTTTAGTGTGTGATGTTGGGATGATCACGATATTATCTTTGGAGTTTATGCTGAAATCATTGTTTAGTGCAGAAGATCTACCAAGAGAGAAGAGAATTAGGTTTGTTTTTTTGGGATTGAGTATACGTTTAATGCTAGAACACCATGCTTCAGCAAGTGTAAAGTTGTGTTGTGTTATTGTTTGTAGTTTGTTTAAGGTTGGGGCAGCACATATAATAGTAGTGTCATCAGCATATTGCATTATAGAGGCAGAAGGGAGGCTGCAGCTATTTGATTTGTAAATATGGAGAATAGTAAAGGACCAAGAATGGAACCTTGAGGGACTCCTATGGATAACGGAGGAAGGTTGGTCCTGCCACAGAAGTGCTTGTTGTCAGCCTGATAAGTAGCTGTTGAACCAAGATATAGTGGGGGAGGTTAAGTTAAGGGTAGACAGTTTTGAGCAGCATGCTGTGGTTGACCATATCAAATGGCTTTGACAAGTCTATGAACACAGAGGATACAAACTGCCTGTTGTTTCTATGGGTGTTGACTATGTTGGTGTATGAGAGTAGGGCTGCTGTGGTACTATGGGAGGGTCGAAACCCATGTTGAAATGATGATATAAGTTTATTTTGTAGGAGGTATTGCATTAGTTGTGTATGTACTACTCTTTCTAACATTTTTGATAACGGTGATAAGATTGCGATTGGGCGGTAGTTGGTGAGCTCAAGGGAGTTGCCGCCTTTGTGGAGTGGGATAATATGGGATATTTTCCACAGGTTGGGTACTTTGCATTCAGATATGGATCTATGTATGAGGATAGATATGGGGTAAGATATGGTTTCTGCCAAGAGTTGAAGGAAGTCAACAGGAAGTTTGTCAGCTGCCATTGTGGTGGGTTTTAGTTTCTTGAGGAGTTTAGTAATAAGTTTTGTGGGTGCTGGAGAGAAGAAAAAGTTAGAGGGAGTTTGTTGTGTAATAGGGATAGAAGGGGTAGGAGAAGGTGTGGGGTTGGTGGTACTATTTAGGGTATTAGGGTTAGGACTGTTTCTGTAAAGAATCTGTTGAATTGGGTGGGGATGTCCTCATTACTGGTTGGTACTATGGTTGTAGGATTGCTGGTTTTGCCTGGGTGAAGTAATTTATTTATCAAGGCCCAGAATTTTTGAGGGCAGTGGGCATGTTTTTCCTGTAAGGTTTTGTAATAATTAGTTTTATCAAGTTTTATAAGTGTTTGGCCTTGTTCCATAGAGCTAGGCAGTTTTGTTTTGTGGTAGTGGTTTTCAGTTTATGATATTGGGTCCAGGCTCTATCTCTGTCCTTCATTATGGTTTTAGTTTCTTTTGTCAGCCAAGGGGCATAGTTAGTCTTGACTCTGATGGTTTGGGATGGTGCATGACAGTTTAGGATTTTGAGAAAGGTTGAGTTAAAGTAATCCACTGCTTCGTCTAGGGGGTAGGTGTTTTAGGGGAGACCAGTCACAGTGTTTTAGTTCATTGTTTAGGTCCTTGGCTTTGAGGTTCTTTTTGTTGTGAACTATTCTAAGGATGGGTTGGTGACATTGTTGGGATTTATTCCTAATAAGATAGGTTGGCTGGTGATCGCTTAAGTTATCGGGAAGGCAGCCTGTTTGGTGCGGTAAGGTGTGATCAGATAGAAGTATCCAATCTAGGATGGATTGTTGTTTTTATTTTTTATCAACTCTTGTGGGGGTGTCTATGATTTGGGTAAACCCATGAAGATTAATATGGGTAGAGGGGTTGTAGTTGGCACAGTCAGACCAGTCAATGTTAAAAATCTCCTAAGAGTATGGTCTCATGTGGATGGGTATTAGACAACCAGTGCAGCAGGTTCTCCATAGTGTAAATGTTGTTATCTGGTGGGATGTAGGCACCTACTATTACTATGTGTTTACTAGTGTTTAGTTTTAATTTAGCAAGAATGAGTTCTATATCATTAATGTCTGTAGTTAAGCTGTTCCAGTGTGAGATTATTTTGATACAGAATGGCTACACCTCCTCCTTTTTTTCTTTGTCTATCTTTATGTATAATATTATAGCCAGGGGGTGTAATTTCATTATCATGATGTTCTGGTCTAAGCCAGGTTTCTGTTAGTATGGCTAAATTTGGTTTATATAGAGCCAGTAGGGCATGGAGGTCTTGAACTTTGTTCAGTATGCTTCTTACGTTAATGTTTAAGAGAAAAAGGGAGGAGGTTGGCCTGCTATATAGAAGATTTGGTTGGTTAAGGTCTGTATGGAGTGAAGAATTTGGTCCTGGGCTGGGGTGTATATCTCCACAAGTGAGTTTCTGAGTTAGATATAAGTACATTTTGTTTCTGGGATAAGTGGGGGTTGATTTTGTTTGTTGGTTTATTATTGTTGTAGGAGAATTGATGGGTTTGGGTAAGGTCAGATGGACATATGGGGAAGTGTTTCACTTGTGGTGTACTAGCAATGGTTTCTGTTTGGCAGTGAGTTAGATAGATGTGATGAGGTTGGGTGTGGTAGGATGTAAGGCTGGATAGAAGGAGAAGAATAAATATAATTAATGTGAAGAAAACTACCTTTATGTCTAGAAAAGTAATGTTATTGATTTGCTATGTCTAGTTTTGTGTTACCTTTAGTAGTGGGAAGGTAGTGATGAGTGTAAGAAGGGGCTGTTAACTGGGTCTTAGATAAGCAATTAAGGGAGTCGGTGTCAATGGTGTGGTGTGTTAAGTTTGAGTGGGGGAGTAATGATATGTCTAAATGATTGGGTGTGGTGCTGGGGAGGGAGTGGTTAGCTGCTATAACTGTAATTGCAATAGGGGTGGGTGGGAATGGGGGTAGGGTAGGGGAGCAAAGTGAGTGAAGCAAACGGAGCGGGATAGCATTGTCCTAGAGGAGCAGCAGCAGCAGTTCTGGAAAACAATCAGCTAATAGATCAGTATATGATAGAGTTTGCTGTTAACAATTTACTCTAATTGAAAAGCTACTTTACTCCTAACTTTATACTATTTATTTTACTCAGAGAAAGACACTGTTCCTAAATCTATGAGGAGGGAAAGAGCATAGGATATCTGGAGCTAGACTATGGAGGAAGATGGGGGGGGGGCTCAGGCAGGCAGGGGGCAACAGGACTGAAGTGGTGAACCTGTGGTCTAGGTGAGAGAGGAGGTGAGTGAGAGGACAGTTTAGAGAAGGAGATGGAGGTAGGAGGAGAGATACAGTGGAAGATAGGAGGGTAAGGAAAAGAGCTAGGCATGTGAGAGGAGAGATATAGTGGAAGATGGGTGGGTAAGGAAGAGAACTAGGCTAATGAGAGGTCAGAGGGATGGGGAGATAGGTGTCTATTCTGAAGGCCAATTAACGTTTACCTGTGGGTTGGGGTTACACAGGAATGATATGTAGCTCACCAGGAGCAAGACTCAATGGGGCACAAAAGTAGGGCAATACAGTCAGGAGTATGTCTTATTAACACTGAACATACATTCAATTATTGTTGCTATAGAGGGATTCCTCGACTTGAGCAGTATTTTGGATAGGGCAGGTCTTCAGGAGTTGGATGGGGTTATACAAGCCTGATTGCCTTAGGTGTCAGGGACATTCAATTACTGTTGCTGTAGAGGGATTCCTTGACTTGAGCAGTATTTTGGATAGGGCAGGTCCTCAGGAGTTGGCTGGGGTTTTACAAGCCTGATTGCTTTAGGTGTCAGGGACTTTCAGTTTTACTGTTGCTGTAGAGGGATTCCTCGACTTGAGCAGTATTCTGGATATGGCAGGTCTTCAGGAGTTGGATGGGGCTGTACAAGCCTGATTGCTTTAGGTGTCAGGGATGCTCAGTTACTGTTGCTGTAGACGGATTCCTTGACTTGAGCAGTATTCTGGATAAGGCAGGTCTTCAGGAGTTGGCTGGGGTTATACAAGCCTGATTGCTTTAGTTGTTAGGGACATTCAATTACTGTTACTGCAGAGGGATTCCTTGACTTGAACAGTATTCTGGATAGGGCAGGTCTTCAGGAGTTAGCTGGGGTTATACAAGCCTGATTGCTTTACGTGTCAGGGACATTCAATTACTGTTGCTGTGGAGGGATTCCTCGACTTGAGCAGTATTCTGGATAGGGCAGGTCCTCAGGAGTGGCTGGGGTTATACAAGTCTGATTGCTTTAGGTGTCAGGGACGTTCAATTACTGTTGCTGTAGAGGGATTCCTCAACTTGAGCAGTATTCTGGATAGGGCAGGTCCTCAGGAGTTGGCTGGAGTTATACAAGCATGATTGCTTTAGGTGTCAGGGACATTCAATTACTGTTGCTGTAGATATTTAACTTAAGCCATCTGTCCCTACCCAAGTCAGTTTGTACAGGCAATATTCTTGATGTTATAATTAAATCATCATTCCATATCCAAGACAGTATGAATAGGCAATGAACATAATGTTTTGTTTAAACCAATCATCCCTAGTCAAGACTGAATGCACACACTGTATACATAATGTTATCCTTAAACCATCCTTCCTTATACAAGACAAGATGCACAGGCAATGTACATAACATTTTACTTAAACCAAAATTCTTTACCAAAGAGATTATGCAAAGGCAATATATATATAATGCTTTACTTAGACTAATCCTACATACACAAGACAGCATGTGAGGCAATACGCATGATGTTCTGTTTAAGTCATCCATCTAGCCTTACCAAAGAAACTATGCAATGTACATGAAGTTCTGCCTAATCCAATGCTCCTTGCTGTAGACAGTATACATTGGCAATATATATTTTAAACCATCACTCCCTACCCAAGTCAGTATAGCTAGACACAATCCAAAACACAAAAGCATAGGTGTACCAAAAGAACTAAACCAACTTAGAAGCAATAGACCAATGTGAGGATACTGTAGAAGGACACCAGACTACAGGATGCAAAATCCACCAATTTATTAAATAAATCAAATGCAATTGTCAGCCAAAATGGTCAGTTGAAACTTGACATGCTTTTCGTCCCAAAAACAATACAAAACCGAACTGCCTCAGAGCAATCTATTGCCATCAAACCTTCCGAATAGTTAATTCCATAAAAAACATTCTCTCAGGACATAGGTTAGCCTCTTTCATATACTCTGCTCCAAGTTCAGATATTCCACATTACAGTCCTAAACTCTAGGCCTCACTCTCAGAACCAGATACCAACACTGCAACAGTTGAATCTCAGGGTCTAGGTCTTTCTCCTACAGTATCCTCACATTGCTTTATTGGTTCTTAGTTGATTTAGTATGCATAGACAATATACATGATGCTCTGTTTAAGCTGTCCCTCCCTATCAAAGACAGTCTGCATAGACTGCTCCACTTAAACCATCCCTCTTTACCCAAGACAGTATGTACAAGCAATGTATATGATGTTCATAAATAATCCCTCCTTACCAAAGAGAGAGTATGCAGAGGCAATGTATATGATGTCCTGCTTAAACCATCCCTCCATACCTAGGACACAATGCACAAAGTACATGATGTTCTACTTAAATAATCCCTACTTTCCCAAGCTGGTATGCACAGGCAAGATACGCAATTTTCTACTTAAACCAATACTCCCCATCCAGGACACGCATGTGTATATCACGCTTTACATAAATCATCCCACCTTACCCATGACGGTATGTACTAACAATATGCAATACATTTATTTATTTATTTACTTATTTATTTTACATTTGTTTACTGGAAAAGTCTGACTTGCAGCAAAGCCAATTTTCAGTGAAGACTGGGGGAGAAATGCTCCAGTCGCATGTCTTTGTAACGTGGGAGGAAACCAGAGCACCCAGAGTAAACCCATATGGATGCAGGGAGGAGTCCACACAGAAGGCACCCCAGACAAGAATCAAACTGGATAACCTATATACACACATACAAATACACAATATGTGATATGTATGATGTTTTCCATAAACCATGCCTCCCTACCAAATACACTGTGCATAGACAATGTACATAATTTTCAGCATAAACTATTCCTCTCTGCCTAAGAGAGAAAGCCAACGCAATTTACATGATATTCTACTTAAACCAATCCTCCATATGTAAAGACAATATGCAAAGGCAATGTACATGATATTAAGCTAAAATATTCCTCCCAACCCAAGACAGTCTGCACAGACAATATACATGACGTTCTTCTTAAATGCCTCCTTCTTACCCAAGACAGTATACACAGGCAATGTACATGATGTTCTAATTAAACAGCCCCTCTTTACCCTAGATGCTATATGCTTGAATCATCCCACCCTACCCAAGATACATCAAGTTCTACTTTAAAAAAATCCTCCCTACACAAGACAATATGCACTGGCAGTATAAATTATGTTCTACATAAACCATCTTTTTTCACACAAAGCACTTCATACAGGCAATATTCATAATGTTCTACTTAAACCATCTCTCCTTACCCAAGACAATATGCACAGAAATATACATGATGTCCTATTTGAACCATCCCTTCCTATCCAAGAGAGTGTGCATGGGTAATATAATCAATATTCTACATAAACTACTCCTCCCTACCCAAGACAAAATGCACAGGTAGTTCCCATTATGTTCTAATTAAACAGCCTCTACAGTCCTACCTAAGACAGTATACACTGGCATTGTACAAGGTGCTCTAATTAAACTATACTTGGGTTCATAGTTTCATAGGTAGGTACTAGGCTATCGGCCCAAGGGCCTACATAAGTCTAGGCAGCAAGGTACCATAGCTTACGCCACCCAAGAAAGTTATTTTCCTGTGCCACTGTCCAGCAGAGACACAGAAGTGATCCCCGGGGTGTATTTCCTATTTCCCATCCACTCATCAAGATTTTTCTTGAAGAGTGCTAATGAAGAACTTTGCTTGACATAGATGGGTAGCTTGTTCCAGAGTATAGGAAGTCTCTGGGACAGGAATCTATCCCTCCAGCATGTCCTGTTTATTGTTGTGACAAGGTTTAGGTCCCTAGAACATGTAGCTTGGAAGGATTGGGATTTCTTTAGGTGTAGCATGTCCAACAGCTCTGGGTTTGACATAGCTTTATATGTTAGGCAGAGATGACCTCGGAGTAGGTGATATGCTACGGAGTAAAGCTGGAGTTTTTTGAGGAGGTCAGTGTAGGGCATTTGTTTGAGGCCAGTAATCCTCTTTGTGAGGTACTTCTGTGGCCTTTCCAGCTGCTGCAGATGTCTTGTGAGGTACATTGCAAAAGGGGCGTTGTACTCTATAATGGGTCTAATGAGTGACGAGTAGAGGGGAACACTGACCTCTTTTTTCCTGGATGATAACCCTTTTATGGTGAGGTGGGTCACTTAGAAGGACTTCCTGACTACTGTGGTGATGTGACTATCAAAGGAGAGACTACTGTCCACCTGGGTCCCAAGGTCTCTTATCACGCATTCGGTGTTAAGTAGATTGCTGCCTATGTGGTAGTTCATGGGTACAGAGTTTTTACCAAAGGGGATGACACTGCACTTTTTGGCATTGAGCTTGAGGCCATGGCTTTGACACCAGGCATCTGTCTCAGTGAGGCCCTTCTGTAGGATGTCTGCATCATTTGGGGACTTGACTATGGTTCCTAGTTTGCAGTCATCTGTGAACTTCATCAGCCAGAGGCCTTTTGTGTTAGCCTGCACTTCAGAGAAGTAGATACCAAACAGGAGAGGTCCCAGGATGGAACCCTGTGGCACTCCACTTGTCACTGCCTTGAGGTCAGATTTGGAGCCTGCAACTTTTACTTCCTTATTAAAGACAGCATCCACAGGCAATGTACAGTCTTTTTACTGAGGATGGTATGCACAGGCAATCTACTTGATGATCCAATTTAATCATCCTTCCTCATCCAAGACATTATGCTCAGGCAATGTACGTGATGTTCTACTTTTACCCACCCTTCCTACCCAAGAGATTATGCACAATAATGTACATGATGTTATACAAAACCTTCCCTCCCTACCACTTGCAAAATGCATAGGCAATATACATGATAGTCTCCTTAAACCATTTTCCTTCCCAAGACACTATGCACTTACACTGTACATGATGTTCTACTTAAATCAGCCATCCCTACCCAAAACACAAGGCAATGTACATAATGTTCCATATAAACCAATCCACCCTACCCAGACAGTATGCAGAGGCGATGTACATAATATCTTCTGAAATAACCCCTCTCTATGAATGATAGCCTGCACAAACAGTGTCCATGATATTCTACTTAAAGCATCCCTCCCTACACAAGGCAGTGTTTACAAGCAATGTACATCATGTTCTACATAAACCATTCCTCCCTAACCAATACCCTATGCACAGAAAATGTGCATAATGTTCTGCTTAAACCATTCCGCTCTACCACAGGTAGTATGCAGAGGCAATGTACATGATATCTTGTGAAATCAGCCCTCCCTATGAAAGGCAGCCTGCACAAATTGTGTCCATGATGTTCTACTTAAACCATCCCTCCCTACCCAAGGCAATGTTTCAAGCAATGTGCATGCCATTCTTCTTAAACCATCCCTCACTCCCTACACAGGAAAAGAGGTATTGGCAGTGTACATGATGTTCTACTTAAAACATCCATCCTTAATCAAGAACTTGTGCATAGTAAATATACATAAAGTTCTACTTAAACATCCATCGCAACCCAAGGCACTAAACTCAGTCAGTGTACATGATGCTCTGCATAAACTATTCTTCTCCAACCAAGACCCTATGCACAAAATATGTGCATAATGTTCTGCTTAAACCATTCCTCTCTGCCAAAGATAGTATGCAGAGACAATGTACATCATGTTCTACTTAAATCATTACTCTTTATCTTAGACCGAATATACAAACTATATGCATGACATTGTGCTTAAACCAATCCTCCCAACCCAAGACAGTATGCATAGGTAATGTACTTGTTATTCTGCTAATTCATTACAGCTGAATGATATCTCCAGATGTTTCTGCAGTTATCTCCTACTGACGCTTCTAGTTGTCAGATATTGCCTGTTCGTATCTGCAATTTATAATTCCATAACCATGCTGCATACAAGGCCACAGATGATTTAATCTTAAAGCTTACGTGATAAAAACACAATTGTATTGATAGTTGACCTATGTTTAAAGAAGCTAAAGAGATATTGAATATTATTTGTGTAATATTTATTTGTATTGTAATTACTTTCATATTTCTCTATTATCTCAACAACCATGTAATACAAACAGAAATGCTAAGCCTCATATGAAAGCGCACAGCTGTATAAATTGTATAAATACAATTTTGCTGGATGTATGTGTGCTGCTTAAATGGTTATGATATATTATAAGCTGTTTATACAACATTATAACAATTAATATTCACTGTCTTTGTTGTGGCTTATACAATCCAGTTGAAGACATTAAAGTTAATGAATTCCACCAATGTATAGATTACTATGTACTAAATAGTTTGCTTGCCATTTACAGTTATGGTTCCAGAGATAAGAACATCTGTTTGAACTGAAAGGCAATTAAAGGGCTCAGGCCACAGCTATTGGGAGTTAAGACTATCCAGTCCAACGACCTCTGCTGGAAGTAATGAGTTAAATCATCAAACCCAACATACTATGCACAGGCAATATACACAATATTATACTAAAACCAATCCGCCCTACCCAAGACAGCATGCACAGGCAGTATACAATGCTCTACTTAAACAAATCCTCCTAACCAATACAGTATGTGTAGGCAATGTACATGAAGTCCTACTTAAATCACCCCACCTTACCCAAGACAGTTTGTACAAGCAATATAGATGAAGTTCTGCTTAAATCATTCCTCAACACCCAATGCACTATGCACAAAAAGTATGCAAAATATACACAATGTTCTACATAAACCATTAGTCCCTAACCAAGACACTGTGCATAGACATTGTACATAATATTCTTCTTAAACCATTTCTCTCTACCTAAGGCAATTTGTATAGGTAGTGCACATGATGTTGTTAAAATATTCCTCCCAACCCAAGAAAATCTACAGAAACAATATTTCTCCTTAAACCAATCTTTTCTACCCAAGATGGTATGTGTAGGCAAAGTACCTCTTGTTCTAATTAAAACATCCCTCTGTACCCTAGATAGTATGTACAGACAATGTACATGACACTGTACTTACAAAATCCCTCCTTACCCAAGACAGTATGCACAAGGCAATGTAAATGATACTCTACTTAAACAATTCCTCCTCACCCAAGACACTATGAGCAGGCAATATACACATTGTTCTATGTAAAACATTACAGGATACCTCCCTACCCAATACAGTATGCTCAGCTAATATACATGACATTCTAACTGAACTATTCCTCCCTACCTAAGTCAGCATGCACAAGCAATATGCATAATATTCTATTTAAGCCAATCTTCCCTAATTAATAGAGTATATACAAGCAATATATATATATATATATATATATATATATATATATATATATATATATATATATGTGTGTGTGTGTGTGTGTGTGTGTGTATATATATATATATATATATATATATATATATATATATATATATATATATATATATATATATATATGATGTTCTACTTAAATCAGTCTTCCCTCCCCGCTGCAGTATGCACAGGCAATATACATGATGTTTTTTTTTAAAACATCCCTGATTACCCAAGATAGCATGCACAGACAAGTTACATGATAAGCAATCCTGCCTGTCCTAGCCATATGCCCATATAATGCATGAGATGTTCTCATAAACCATAATTCCCAACCCAAGACAGTATTCACATAAAACGTGTATGATGTTCTACTTAAACCTTTCTTCCTTACCGAAGACAATATACACAGGTGATATCCATGTCTACTGAAAGGTTAGCTTATTACTCAAGGAAGTGCACACAGGCAGTGTGAATCTTATTCTACATAATCTATTCCTGCTTACCAAAATCAGTATGTACAAGCAATGTACATGTTGTTCTAATTAAGTCATCCCCTCCTACCCAAGACACTATGCACAGGCACTGTACGTGATTTTCTACATAAGCAATCCTCCATACCCAATACAGTAGGCACTAGCAATGTAAATCACATTCTGCTTAAGTCATCCCTCACTTAACAAGACAGTGTGCAGAGGCAGTGTGAATAATGTTCTGTGTAAACCATCACCCCCAACCAAGGCATTGTGTACAGGCAATATACATGATGTTCTATTTAAATCATCCCTCCAACCCCTCGACTGTATGTATGGGCAATGCACATCATATTCTAATTAAACTATCCCTTCTTACCCAAGGAAGTATGCACAGGTTATACAAACAATCTTCTTCTTCTTTTGGCTTTTTCCCAGTTAGGGGTCGCTACAGTAGATAACTTGTCTGCTCATGATTGGCAGTGAAGTTTTATGGTGTTGAATTGCCAGCCCGGCACCCAACCTTCCACAGAAGGCACACACATGCATGCACTCATGCATAGGGCCAATTTAGAGTACCCAGTCCACCTATAGAATGTCTTTGGGATGTGGGAGGAAACCAGAGCACCTGGAGGAAACCCAAGTGACCACAGGGAGGACATGCAGACTCCACACAGAAGTCAACCCAGCTGAGGATCAAACTGGAGAACCTCTTGCTGTGAGGAGGCAATGCTAAGCGCTGCACCACCGCGGCCACCCCAGGTTATACAAACAGTATTTTTCTTAAACCATTCCTTCTTATAAGGCAATGTACATGATGCTTTAATTAAGCCATCCTTTTGTATGCAAGACACAGGCAATGCACATGATGATCTAATTAAATCTTCTCTACATGCTTAAGATAGTATGCACAGGTGACGTGCATGATATTCTACTTAAACCATCTCTCCATGCCTAAGATAATATGCACAGGCAATGTGTAAGATGTTCTACTTAAACCAGTCCTCCCTATCCAAGGCAGTATGCACATACAATGTACATGACTTTCTACTTAAGCCAGTCCTAACTACCCAAGACAATATTCACAGGTAATGTACATGATGTTCTACTTAAAAAATTTCTCTTTTCTCATGACCCTGTGCACAGTCAATCTATATGATTTTCTACTTAAAACATCCCTTCTTACAGAAGACTATACATGGACAATGTACATGATGTTCTACTTAAACCATCCATTCCTATGCATGATAGTATACACAGACAAGTCACATGATGTTCTACTTAAAACAATTCTCCCTTCTCAAAACAGCATGCTCAGGCAATGCATATAATATTTTAATTAAACCATTCCCAACTACCTAAGACAGTACACACAGGCATTATACATGATCTACTTAAAATATTCCTCCTTATGTAAGACAGTATGTACAAGCAATGGACATGATGTGCTGTCTAAACCATTCTTACTTACCCAAGGCACTTTGCACAGGCAATATACATCAGTTCTACTGTAAACAAATCTGACTAGTGAATGCATGATGCACAGGCAATGCAGATGATGTTCTGCTTAACAATCCCTCCCTACCCAATGCATTATGCGCAGGCAATGCACATGATGTTCTACTTAACAATCTCTCCCTACCCTAGGCATTATGCACAGGCAATGCACATGATGTTCTACTTAACAATCCCTCCCTATCCTAGGCAGTATGCACAGGCAATGCACATGATGTTCTACTTAACAATCCCTCCCTACCCAATGCATTATGCACAGGCAATGCACATGATGTTCTAATTAACAATCCCTCCCTACACTAGGCAGTATGCACAGACAATGCACATGATGTTCTTCTTAATCCCTCTCTACCCAATGCATTATGCACAGGCAATGCACATGATGTTCTACTTAACAATCACTTCCTACCCAATGCATTATGCACCGGCAGTGCACATGATGTTCTACTTAACAATCCCGCCCTACCCAATGCATTATGCACAGGCAGTGCACACAATGTTTTACTTAGCAATCCCTCCCTACCCAATGCATTACGCACAGGCAATGCACATGATGTTCTACTTAACAATCCCTCCCTACCCTAGGCAGTATGCACAGGCAATGCACATGATGTCCTACTTAACAATCCCTCCCTACCCAATGCATTATGCACAGGCAATGCACATGATATTCTACTTAACAATCCCTCCCTACCCTAGGTGGTATGCATAGCAGGGTGCAGTGCCATGGCTGTCAGCACTAGACAGTGGCTCACAACCACAGGCATGGTGGCACAGCACAGTTCTGTGGAGGAACAGCAGTATGGGTGTTTACACCAAAGTGCCCATCCTTTTCATCATATAAATGTTGATGAAATGGTTTACATATTAAAGTGGAAAGAGAAGGCAGATCAAACAAAGGCAAAAAAACAAAGGTGAGCTAGAAGTAACACAGGTTTTGTGGAAGCAGGCATCTATTTTGGGGGCTGATTCAGTTTTTGTACTGAAAAGAGAAAAACATAAGGGAAAAGTTATATGAGTCAGGAGCAGTGTCTGATTTGGGGTGAGTCCTCCATCGTATTGATATCAGTATATATTGTCAGATGATGCAGAGTTACTGTTTTTAACATCAAGGTTATTCACCATATCCATTACCTCTTCTCACCAGAATTGTAGCAGGTCATCTGATGTCCTGTGCAATTTTTTGAACTAGTGCCTCCTCAGGCAAAAGCTGTGCTGCACAGAGAAAAAGCTCTTTTGATCTAAAACTGTAACAAGATGCTAGTTACAAAGCAATTTAGCTTCCTACAGTAAAATTACTCTACATAGAGCAACACAGTCAAATTCAGTATTAGCATTTACAAATGAATGCCAGTACTGCACTGTCACACCAACAGCACCTCCTGATTGTGTCCCATAATACTATGCACTTGGGACAGCTGACCACCCCCTTTGCCTTATTGTAGTTATGGCTCTGCTTCCCACATTGATGAAAAACGTCTCCAAAGCTGATTACAACCTCCTGAGGGAAGGCATAAACAGCTTCACAGCCCCCAATGCCTCCATAGGAACTGGCACATATGTCCACCTACAACAAAGTGCTATATGAGCATTTATATAGCTGCATGATATCAGGAATACCTGACAGGATGAAATCATCCTCCTCAAGGAAGAGTAAACCTGTGTGGTGGACATCTGCAATAAATACTCTCTATAATAAAAGGAAAAAATTGTTAGCAAGGACAAAGAAGGAGCACTAGTGAAATCCTCCTAAGCAAACTTTGAGTCCAAACTGGCCACATCTACTAAAGACAATCATAAGGCCTTCTTCACATATGTCTACAATCTCAAGGGAAGCACCCAAATCTGATAAGAACTGGTGGTCAGGGACACCACATACACAAACGCTGTAGATATAGCCAACCTGCTGGCAGACAGATTCAGTAAAAACATCACCCTTCTTTTCCCCCCATGAGTAAAACAGGACATCCCCAGTACCTGCCCCCACCCCATCTCTAGGGAACAAGTCATCATTGCCCTCGCAAAGGCAAAAAATGCAGCTTCCATGGAACCCGATAATATCCCAGGCTGTATCCTACATGAACTCAGGAAGGAACTTGCAGCACCATTAGGCACCCTATTCAACCAAAGCCTGAGTACCAGCTTCATCCCAGTTGAGTGGAGGACAGACACTGTCATCCCTTTGGACAAAGGTGGAGCATCCACCGATCCAGGAAGTTATAGACCCATCAGCCTAACTAGCCTGATCTGCAAGGCCATGGAGTGGATTATCATGGACCTCATTAACAAGAACATTGGCAACCTCCAGACACTTGATCCCACACAGTTTGGTTTCATCAAGGGGAGGTCATGCCTGTTAAATTTGGTCAACTTCTTTGAGACAGTCACCAAGGCCATGGACGAGTGGAAGATGGTGCACACCGCCTACCTTGACCTGGCCAAAGCCTTTGATACTATTCCCCACTCAGGTATAATAGATAAACTCTCTCAACTAGGCATCAATCCATATGTTACCAGATGGGTAGCAAACTGGCGCACTGATAGCACCCACCTAGTCAAAATAGGGGAAGCCACATCAAGCTGTAGACCCATAATGAGCAGTGTACCCCAGAGATTGGTTTTGGGTCCACTGCTGTTTGGGATATAGTTTTCTAAGATGCAGGCCAAAACCAGTGGGATATGGCTGACCAAGTCAAGAGATGACTTCAAGCTGAGTGCTGTCATCAGTTACCCTAGTGATGTGGACATCCTCCAAGAGTGTCTCACCCAAACAAATGACTGGTGCCAGAAACATGGCCTCAAACTGAATGCCAAAAAATGCATCATCATCCCCTTTGGGAAGAGTGACATCCGCACTAATTATCACATTGATAATAAGGTCCTAAGCATGAAATCAGTTGTGAGTGACTTGGGCTCCCAAGTTGATAGCAAACTGACTTTTGACCCCCATATTGCCTCCGTTGTACAGAAAGCCTTGTACATGGCCCACCATATTAGTAAGGGTATCTCATCGAGGAACAAGGTGGTCATAACATCCCTGTATTCTTCCCTTATAAGACTCATTATTGAGTACAGTGTCCCTTTTGGCATGTACCTCACAAAGTACATGCAGCAGCTGGAGAGACCACAGATGTTCCTGACCAGGAGCATCCAGGGCCTCAAACACTTATCCTATACAGATAGGCTAAAGGCCCTATCCCTTTACTCAGTCTCCTACAGACTCCACAGAGGTAACCTCTGTCTGGCATACAAAGCAATCTCAGATCCCACCTTGATGGGATGGTGGCATATCAGCAAGTCAAGCTCCACTCGAGTAACCCACACATGCGACCTCAACCTGGCCTTTGACATCTATAGTACTTGTTGGCAGGACAGATTTGTGTCTCACAGACTCCCCCTTTTGTGGAATAGACTCCCTATCCACATCAAGCAGAGTACCTCATTAACCCTTTTTAAGCTCAACCTGGATAACTGGATGAGGAACAGAAACTATATCCCTGGTATTCCACCTGTGTCCCTGCTGAACAGTGGCATAGGATGCTGACTTGTTGGAACAGGCTAAATTCTTGGCTAGGCTTGTAAGGGCCTGAGAACCAATAGACTAGTAACTTCTTATTTTCCTGTGATCCTAGAATGCTTGGTACTATAATTCCTCCCCTAGTCTGTTGCTTTATATCAGATTGTGGCCTTCCATTTGCTCTCAGCTCTGTGCATAGTACATTTCACTTAATTTAATTGTATGGTGTCTTCATTAGTATTACCCGAGGCTTTTAGTGGCGTTATGTGTGACAAGGTTTATGAGGGTTACTACTCCCCTTGTCCATCTAGATGACATGCGCCGTCTCCAGCTTGCAGTCTATGATAGTGTGATTTTATTTACTCATAGCATAGTTTAGACTGGTATTCTCACAGAGTTCTGTCTTCCTCATCCACTCACAGTTTGCCACCAGCTGTCTGCATTGAGTCTACAGCACACCACAGCTACTTTCTCTTTATCTTCACTTTATTCAGAGAATGTTGTTCATCTGTCTGTTCAGTCACTAAACCTACATAGAAAAGTCATTATTCATCAACTCTCAAGAATGTTAAATTCGAGAAAAAAAACTCTCTGGTGAGCAAAGCTCTCAATCTCTTAGTGCAAAAAATCTGGAAAAAGTGTCACATAATGTGGGAGGGGCAAAGGCCCAAAAACAGGGACAGATTTTAAATATTGCTCTATAGACTTATAATGTTGTTAGAATAAGAGGATTTCTGTTCGCATGCATTTTCTGAAGAATATGAAGTCTGAAGCGCAAATGTATGTCATTATTTTGTGACTTTAGTCCTCAGATCATCCAAGTGATTTGCCAGAAAACCATACATTTTGAGAAAAAGACCAAAAATGAAACAAAAATCTGGAAATTCCACAAAAATCTGGACAGTTATGAGTTATGCTGGTGAGACACCTACATAAATAAATTGTATAATAAAAAAAGGAAAATAATGAAAAGTTCCAAGAATTACCCACCCCCTGCCTCAAGACCACACCGTAACACGCCAGCAAGGAACTTAAGGGCAGTTTTAGACACTATAAAACAGAATACTAACTTAAGGATGCTGTTAAAATCGAAGTAAACTGTATATCTTTCTTCAGCGATGTTATAATAATAACGATCCACTTTACTAACCAGGTAGACTAACTGGACATACTATCCATTTTGAGGGGTGGTCTTAGAGCAATGTCTATTTAAGTGACTTGCTCATGGTCACACAGCAGGCACATAGGGACTGAGGCAACCAAACCCTGTGCCACAGAAACTAAAGCTTACAACCTTTTCCTTAGCACTGACTGCCAGAATGAATGCTATGTCAGAAAAATGAGGAATAATTTCCAACAATACAATGAGGTCATCCATAAAGATATCACACATTCTTATCCCAGAGATATAGCCAATGTATTAGCACTTAAATTCAGTTCTAACTTTATCCCACCTACCTGCATTGATATCTCAGTGTCCCTGTGAATTTAGTTACCCCCTGCAATCCCTTTGGGAAAAGTCATAGAATCCTTGTAAGATTAAAAAGAATACTTTCATGAGACTCTACTTAAACTGTTTAACCTTAGCCTATCCTCAGGACATGTCCTGATGCCTAGAGAACAGACACTGTGACTCCTATACATGAGAGCAGCCTCTCTATAGACTCAGGGAATTATAGGTCCATGAGCCTTTCCACCCTTATATACAACATAATTTGATGTATCATAGCAGAACTCATTTATACCAGCATAGGCAATTTAGCTGATCTAGACCTCACTCAGATTATTTTTCTGAAACATAGATTCTGTCTCCAGAACCTCGTAAGCTTCTTTGAAGTGAACAATGAATACTCTATGCACACTACCTATCTTGAGCTGGCCAAGGCTTTTGAAGTTATTCCACATGCTGGAATTATTAAAAATTAGACAAAAAATGTAAACTCCTACATTGCTCATTGGATTCCAAACTGACTGTCTAAAAGATCCAAATAATGAAAGTTTATTGTACACTTTGGGAATTATAATGACTGAGGTGTTATAGGGATATCTGCAAGGCCCTCTCCCATTTAGCATTTATTTTGCAGACATCCAAGCCTATATCCTGGAAGTGTGGTTGACCAAATTTGCTGATGACTGCAGACTGGGTACTGTTAGCTTGCTAATCTACGGATACTAAAACGTTCCAGCAAAGGTTAGATTATGCATATGCATGGTGTACTGAAAACAGTGTAAAGTTAAATGGAATAAAAAAAAATAAAACTGTAGCGAAAAAGCGTTTGCCAAAAAAGCTACTTCCACCTCATATGGTATAAATGGCACTCCTCTTCAGATAGTGGAGGTCATAAGAAAACCGGGCACTTTAATGTAGACAATTAATTGTATTATCATGCTTCCACCATAGCCAGGAAATCCTTCTACTTGGTCAGGTTAATTACAAATGGAAAAACATCAAGAGCTAATGATGATATTCTACCCCTGTGCTTTTCTCTTACCAAGTATATCAAACAACTGGAAAGCCTTTAGATATTTCTAACTAAGATTATCAAAGGTCCTAAATCCTTCAGCTATGGTGCTACTTTAATCACTCAAGCCCCAACTGCACAAAATCCACAAACTCACAGCCAGGGGCCAAAGTGACTGTTTCCTCATCTTTCCACCTGGCCAAACAGCTGGTTAAATTCAAACATGAGTTCAGGGAAGCAGCTGCCACACAGTCAGACACCAACAAGGTCTCATCATGGAAATGGTAAGTGTGGAATGGAAATGGGGAGGGGGACTGTAGGTTTAGGAAGTGACTGGAAGTTAGTACAGAGTTAAGGAGGGGAAGGGGAGGAGGAGGAGCTTATGCTTAAGGAGTGATTTGGAGTTAGCACATAGGGAGGGGAAGGAGGAGGGATAGGAGGAGGAGTTTAGGGTTAGGGAGTGAGTGGGAGGTAGCACAGAGTTAGGGAGGGGAAAGAAGGGGAGGGGAGGAGCTTAGGTTTAGGGAGCGATTGGGAGTTAGCAGATAGCACAGTGTTAGGTTGAAGGGAGGAGGTTAGGAAGAGGAGTTTAAGTTTAAGAAGTGATCGAGAGCTAACACAGGTTTAGCAAGGGGAATGGAGGAGTTTTAGGTTTAGGGAGTGATTGGGAGATAGCACAGAGGGAGGGGAAGGGAGTAGGAAGAGGAGTTTAGGTTTAGAGAGTGATTGGGAGGTACCAGAAAGTTAGGGAGGGGAAAGGAAGAGGGAGAGGAGGAGGAGGAATTTAGGTTTGGGGAGTGGTTGGGAGATAGCACAGAGTTAGGGCGGGCACAGTAGGAGGAAGAGGAGGATGAGTTTAGGTTTAGGGAGCAAGCAGAAGTTAGGGTAGAGTTAGGGTAGGGGAGGGGAGTTTTTTTTATGGACTGGTCAGGAGATGCATTTAAGGTTAGGATCAGAGTTCTGGGATGGATAGTTAGCTATGTGGTAGTGCACAGGAATTGGGGTAGTGGGATTTAGTGCACTTGCCAATACAAGCAAGTGGCAACAGGGGAGTGTGTAGATAGCTAAAGGTATGTAAACACCTGTAGTAGGTCCTTCAACTATCCCAAAGATTAACATGAGTTATGCTCAGTGGCCTACTTCCTGTGAGGTGCCCAGTTTCTAGATTTTTGAACCATGAAAGAACCAATAATAGATGACCCCTTACTTTTTTGCGAAACCAGTGTCTCTCCAAACACTTGCAATAGAGACCTAAATGTACACCAAAACAAAAACGGGACTTGCTGAATGCTTAGGCTCACAATATAGTGTAGTCAGTGCCTATGCAATAAGTTGCCACTACAAGTCAAATAAAGAACAATTTGGCTACCATTAAGGTTAGTCTTGATGTCTGGATGGGTAGGCATAAATTTACACCAGGCTTATCATTTAAGGTAGTGTTCGATTTGGAGATAAGCAATATTAAGTGCTTGATAAGGGTGGTAAGAACTTTTAAACTTGGCTACTTAAAGGTGTAGAAAGCTAGTCATCCTATGGTTCCTGTAATTGCTTGCTTAGTTGGATGGGTTTAAGTACGTGGGATCAACAGTTCAGAATAATGGTGATTATGGAAGAGAGGTGAAGAAGAGAATACAGGCAGGGTGAAATGGGTGGAGAAGAGTGTCAGGAGTGATTTGTGACAGACGGGTACCAGTAAGAGTGAAAGGGAAGGTCTACAAGAGGGTAGTGAGACCAGCTATGTTGTATGGGTTGTAGACAGTGGCATTGACAAAAAGGCAGGAATCAGAGCTGGAAGTGTCAGAGTTAAAGATGTTAAGATTTGCACTGAGTGTGACAAGGATGGACAGAATTAGGAATCTGTATATTAGAGGGTCAGCTCACGTTGGGCAGTTTGAAGACAAAGTCAGAGAGGCGAGATTGCGTTGGTTTGGACATGTGCTGAAAAGGGATGCTGGGTATATTGAGAAAAGGATGCTAAGGATGGAGCTGCCACGTAAGAGGAAAAGAGGAAGGCCTAAGATAAGGTTTATGGATGTGGTGAGAGAGAACATGCAGGTGGTTGGTGTGACAGAGCAAGATGCAGAGGACAGGAATAAATGGAAACAGATGATCTGCTGTGGCGACCTCTAACGGGAACAGCTGAAAGAGAAGAAGAAGAAGTATTAATCCTATGATTCTATGTTCCTGAGATTTCACTGTTGTCATGTTCTATCATATAGGTTCATAGGTTCATAGGTTTATACTAGGCTATCTGCCCTAAGGCATTTATAAGCCTAGCCCAAATTTTTGTGGCTTACGCCACCCCTTATATGAAAAAATACTGTGCCCATTAGTTTGTTGTGCCTCTGTCCAGCAGTGACACAGAGATGATTCCCAGGGTAAACCTATGATCTCCCATCCACAGGTCTAGATTTCTCTTGAACAGAGTCAGCAAGGTTCTCTGCCTCACATGGACCGGGATTTTATTCCACAGCATAGGGAGTCTCTGAGTGATAAATCTATCCTTCCAGCACGTCCTATTTATATCCGTGCTAAGGTTTAAGTCGCTTGCTCTAGTGGTTTTGGTGGATTTGGATTTTTTGAGGTGGAGCATGTCCATTGGACATGGCCTTGTATGTTATATTATGCATATTATGCAGTTTGGATAGTTTCAATGTATCATTGCTTTTAAAGTGCCTTCCAGCAGGCAGGCAGGCATGCATTCTGCTATGAGCATTTCAACAAAGGATGAGATACAAATGTTCCTAAATAAAATGCAGAACTTACACTGGTATTACATTTCTGCATGGGTTTTTATGAACTATTTAACGTAGATTCCTGTCCTTAGGGCTTTCTATATCAGCATGTCATTCGGTATCTTATATTCACTCCTTCTGATTGATGTTTAGACTGCATCTCTTGAACTATAGTTATTCTAGCAGTTTTCTTTGCCATCAGCTATAGCTAAAAGCTTTCCAATTACTTGCAATTCTCTGTTTAGCTTTGTTTTTTGATTTACTTCCCCATCCTTTCTCAGTTTTTTTAAGCTGCATATTCCTTTTAAGTAACCAGAGTATAAAATTCTGCTTAAGGAGACCTGTACAGTGTATACTTTTGACATACATCATGTTTCATCATTCCCATTTCACACCAAAGTTCATATGACTTGAGAATTTACTTTAAGCTATAATTTGTTCCATGCTCAATTTTCAGCATTTGATTCAAAATTCTGAACCATATTTATGATGTATGTGTGTGCTTCAGTTCCCTATTAGTAAGTCGAATGCTTACCTTATCGAATCCCTAAATGTCGACCTGTCTGTATCAAAACATGAAAACATTGAATGTCCAGAAGAGCGAAACAGGAAACATTGAATCATCATGGTTGGCTATTTGCTGTATAGTTCCGTAAGGTAAGTGTGTGATAGTTATGGACCTTAGGGATAGGGTGCGGGTTAAGGTAAGTGCATGGATGGTAATGTATGTTAGATTTAGTGTAGGGTTTTGTTAAGTGCAGGTGTGTCGATTATTTAGTTTGTTTGGGTTTAGCTTTTTAGGGTAAGTGTGTGATAGTTATGGACCTTAGGGTTAGGGTGCAGGTTAAGTTAAGTGCATACTTGGTGGTATATGTAAGATTTAGTGTAGGGTTAGATGTAGGGTTTAGTTTAGAGTTAGATGCAGGGATTTGGTTAGTGTATGTATGTGGTTTATTTAGTTTGTTTGTGTAGGTAGTATGTAGCAGGCAGTGGGGTGGGACAAGTATGATAGTTCGATGTTTTGAATTTCGCAGTTTAGGGCAGTCAGTGTTTTTACGGTTTGATGTGAACGGGTCGTCGTTTAGGGATTCGATAAGGTAAGCGTTCATGTTTATAATATAGACCCATGTGCTTCTTGTCTCCTTTGAACCATTATACAATGATTTAGTTACAAACATTTATATGCCAACTCTGGCTTGTTCAGATTTACATCACAATATCCTGTTATGTTTGAACTATTCACCTCTGAGCTGGTCTCTATATGCTCTGGCTGCCATTGGGTTGCTGAACTCTTGTAAACTCAGTGTGTGACAAAATCTGTAGATAGGGAAGACATGTATCACAACCGTACAACTGTTTACAGTATGCACAAATAATGGAACCGGCGATAGCAGTGGACAAAGGCATATATCGCCACAAAGAAAATCAACACCTCCCCTAAAAAAATAGGCAAAAAAAGAAAAACAGTTCATATCAAAAGAATAGTGGAAGAGTGTGACAGCTATTTGCAAACATGTGCATTGTGTATATCTCACTGTTCTGAAGTAGTAAACATTTAGAAAATGTGACTGTTGCATAAACAAACTAGTCATCAGAATGAAGATTAGCCCTGTCCCTAAAGCCAACACGATTGTTCCAAAGTGCTTGACAAAGAGTGACATCATACTGTCATAGTGCTTCACTGGCATTTGGTTGTTGTTGTTGTGTCTTTTGGCTTTTCCCGGTTAGGGGTCGCCACAGCAGAACTCCGGTCCGCTAATGATTGGCAGTTGATTTTTACATGCTGAGTTGCCGGCCCTAATGCACAACCTTCAACGAAGGTACGCCCAATCATGCATGTCTCCACAGAAGACGCTCTAGCTGAGAATCGAACGGGACAACGTCTTGCTGTGAGGCGACAATGCTACCGCAGCACCACCACTACAGATTCACTGGCATTTGGTAAAATCCCCATTTCATAAAAAAATTTAGATGTTCCTACATACATTTCCTGGAAGAAAAGTGTTTTTCCTTAAATATTACAGGTGACGATAACATCAACATTAACATAATATAAAGTTTGTGTTATAAGTAAAAAGGAAAGATGAAATAAAATATGTACCTTTTTCAGTATGTGATATTTTCATATGGATTTAAAATAGCACAACACATTTCAGTTATTTGCTTCTTCCATCTAATTTGAAACATTGATGGCTGCTGAACTGAAATAAAATAAGGTGATATAATAATTTTTTGCAGACTGCAGCTTTCTGTGAATGTAGTATGGGGTCTAGATGTCAGTAGGTTAGTACTAATTGGGTTCTTTAACATGATTTTTTAGTAGTGAATACAACAGATGTCCTAATATTTCTGCTAAGTAATTATAGGTTGTCATCAATATTATTCAGTTGCAAATTATCAGTTCATGTCTGAAATTACAGCTGTTTCTGTCATGCTGTCTATTAAAACTTTTACTCAGTTTAATTCTTCAAGCAAATTTGTCATTACACTACATAAAGGTGATCCATATTACATCATTCTAATTTGAATATTGAAAATAAGTTCAGTTGAGAAGCAAGCATTTCCTAAAGTGTTCAGAGCCACTATTCACTTAACCTTTAGCAAATCACAATATGGAACAAATTCAGTAACACTGTCACTATGGCACGTGCTGCTATGCAGAATCAAATCATTACAGGCTTCCTTAACTGATTGTAGATATTTACCGATGGTTATGTTTAACTCTGCATCTCAAACACAATCCAAAACAAAATATTTTTAGGAAAACACTGTGAAATTATGAAGCCACAGTTATTTGTAAACTTCTAACGAGCAATCTGAAGTTCCTATGATATCAGATTTGATTCCTTTTCATTATGAAAGTATTTAATGGTATGTCTATTAAAAGCATTTTTCCATATATATATGGGTCTACTTCTTAACATTGAAATTTCATAATGCTGAATTTCATAACATTGAGACCATAATATTGAAAATTCAAAACACTGAAAACACAAAACATTGAAAACACAAAACATTGAAAGTGTGCTTCATAACATTGAAAACTACATTACACAAGTAAATATCACCTCCACCTACAATAACACCTAATTAACAAACACACTTTTTACTACATTCCTGCAGGAAGCCCCCTGCACCCCCCCCCCCCGTAAATTAAATAAACCAACTCCAAGATCGCACTACAGTAGAAAAAGTTAATTTCCTAACCTCAGTGCATGGTGATTGTGATACAGTGAGGTTAGGAAATTAACCTTTTTTCCACTGTAGTACGATCTTTGAGGTGGTATATTTAATTTACGGTAGGTATGGAGGGGTGCAGGGTGGTTGGCCCTCCTGCAGAAACATAGTAGAAAGTGTGTTTGTTAGTTAGGTGGTGTTATAGGTGGAGAGGATGTTATTTACATATGCATTGTAGTTTTCAATGTTATGAAGCACACTTTCAATATCCTGAGTTTTCAATATTTTGGGAGTTACATGTTTTGGTCTCAATGTTATGAAATTTAACATTCTGAAATTTCAATGTTATGAAGTAGACCCATGTATATATATATATATATATATATATATATATATATATATATATATATATATATATATATATATATGGGTCTACTTCATAACATTGAAATTTCATAACGAATAATATATATGTATAGATATGGCCGTGGTGATGCAGTGGTTAGCATTGTTGCCTCACAGCAAGAGGCTCTCCAGTTCGATTCTTGTCTGGAGCCCCTTCTGTGCAGAGTCTGCATGTCCTCCCTGTGGTTGAGTGAACTTTAAAGACATGCAGGTAGGTGCATGCATGAGTGGGTGTCCCTTCTTTGAAGGCTGGGCACTGGACTGGCAACTCAACACCATAAAAATCCACCGCCAATCATAAGCGGACCGGTGATCTGCTGTGGCGAACCCTAAGCGGGAAAAGCAGAAAGACAAAAAAATATATATGTATAGATATAGATATATATGTATATAGGATTACAGTCGAAATGTCACACCTTCAATGTGCGAATGTGTAATCCCGAAATTTAGACTTCGACATTTTAAATATGCGAAAAACAAAAAATGTTGAAGTCACAACAGCAAATGCACACTAGCATTCGCTGTTGTGGATTCAACATTTTGAATGCAGATCACACTATAGTGGGAATCAGGAAATGTACCCTTTCCCTCATGTAGTGTGATCTCGGAGTTTGTGTATATATAAGTAGCAGGGGTGTGGGTGGTGCAGGCCCCCACATGGGCAGTGCAGCGGGGCTTGTCACCCTGCATAATGTGTGTTGCATGACACTGGATGTCGAGTTAAGTTCGTCAACAATTTGATTTCAAATTGTTGACATTTTTCTTCATTTGTTGTTTTGGTTGGTTGCTATAGTAACTTTCAACAATTTTTTTCAAATACAAAAGTACTTGTAAAAACATTTTCAAAAATATAATATTAAACCATGTATATTATATACATATATATGGTGTAAGAAACTGACAACTTACAGACATGTTCTACCATTTTACATAAGTCACACAGATTGTTATATTTTGATGCCCATGTAAGCAACATGTTAGAACAATTTAAAATAAATGAACATTGACTACACCAAAGCATGATTGGGGGGGGGGGGGGGTCATCAGAAACTACTCAGTAAGTACCACCACTTTATATTGTACTCTAATAGCCATAAAAGTATGATGGACTTAGACATGTGAAATGTAAGCAGCTTCCCTTACATAAAACACATCTCTGAACCATTATCAGTTTTCCTCCTAGCATAAAACTACATAAAATATCAAACTATACATACCTTAAATAATAATATGCAGTATAGCTGTTACCAGGATATTGTATTTCAAGGGTTTAATAAATAAATATAGCTGCTCAGTCTTTGCTCTCAGTGTTATAATTACTAATAACCTACCTCTTGAGGGCCTGACAGCATTGTCATACTAGGTATTACTCAGTTTGATCTACCTTTTAAGTATTAATACTGTGTTTTTATTTAAAAGAGTTTTAATTTCAAAACAATACCCTTTTCTGCCCTTTTGTTATTGACTCAGTGCTAGTGATAATAGACACTAGAGGGTCATAATGGTCATTCATATATTGTTTTATTAATGCATCAAATGCAGGGAGTTTTGGATGCTTAATTAGTATTATTTCATCTGAACTTCATGAGAAAACATCATTTTCAGTTAGTAATATATGTGACTGTCTATTCTGCATTACAAAATTATTAACAAAATTTCTTTATTATATTTTCTAAATCAAATACATGGTTTCCCACACACTTTTATGATGCCATTCAAATGCCAGTCCTTTGTCTGACCCCCTAGTCTATGGATTTTGATATTAATGGTTTAAATATTAAGCTGTTAATATTGCATATCTCTGTAAGTGCTTTCAGTCATAGCTGTCATACTTGCTGGGTAAGAGATGGTGTGTGTCCGCACAGAATTTTTTCCATTATTTTTCTTCATTTATCTTTAGTCAGACCCATAACTAAAATTAAATACAAACCTTTATGTGCCATGCATGGTTGAACTAAAATAGGTCTAAATATTTGAATCAGGATTCTTGCAATTAGGGCTGGACCCACAGAAGTATACAAGTGCAGTTGGTAAAACATATTAACACAGTGCATTAGTGGTAAGTACCATCCATTCATGCATCATCATGTCACCATGGTGACATACATCCAGAATGACATTCATCCAGACAGACACATAAATAAATAAATAAATAAATAAATTAATAAATAAATAAATAAATAAAATGCATATATAATAAAATTTAGTGTATGATGCGTCACTCATTACACCAGTATTTTACAACATTTAATCAAAACTAAGCAGCTTGGGAATGACTGAACCCACAAGCAATGACTCCTATGAGATTCATCTTGAGCATAAAGAATTGTGGATAAAATAGTCTTAAGATTAAGATCAAAACAGTTCTATCAACAGAAACAGGGGTTAAAAAAGTCAGTAAAAACACAGCAATATTTTTCTACGAACTCTGTTATTCAGTCTGGCTACATCTTCTGCTTAGCAGCATGAGAAACAGATTTTTGATTGTCTAACATAATTAACATATCTAAGTTGGCAGTCTAACAAACTTTTAAATCCAGCCTGTTTTTAGTGCTGAAATGTAAAGAGCGGATCAGATGGTGTGCTGTTGTTGACAGATAATTACAAGCATTTATTTTTATAAGGCAGATATACTAGTCCATAACAAAAATTAGATGTATGATCTTTTTTCTAATTCATTTTTCATTTTTTTAAGAAATTATTTACTGACTGACCAGGAGGACTTATCCAGAGCCAGGAGTGAGCTGCTGGGTGCAAAAGGCAACATTGAATGTGCTTGTAAAATGATGTGGGATCAGTCAGAGGTGTCATATTTGGTTATTTGTTTGCTTTTGGAATTCATTGGTTAGATTACTGCAGTGTCATGGTATAGCTGTTATTACTTTAAAAAAATGACTAATTTAATGTTGTTTAACATTCCAACAGTAAAAACATTTCACATAAAGAAACATGTTCCCCTAATGAATCCCCAGTGGATATTGGATATCTTGAGAGACCACCAGCTTTTGAAGGGATGGGGCAACCTTGGGAGGTTATGTTGCCCTTGCTGGAATGTCCACTACAAACTGAACCCTGATACAGTATGAGATAAGTGCAGTGAGTTAGTGAGTCCAAAGCAAAAAAATCAGACACACCGTGATGGCTGCCTTAATCATGATCCTTCATGGCCAGCCTTCAATACCACCCCGCATTATGGAAGAATGGATGACCCGATTGGTTGGAAGAGGAATGATGATCAGCAGGCAATGGTGGAGAAGTACCATATAAAACAAACAAAAAAAAAAACTTTATGCATATCTAAAATATTCTAGTGGTATAGCTGAGGTAATTATTTATTGATCATTCTAGATTTTTTGTTGGAAAAACTTCTTTGGGCACAGCAAATAGATGCTTACAGCCTGATTGCAATCTAAACTGAGGTATATTTATTTATTTTATTCTTAATGTCATGAAACAGACTGCACAAGGAACAGGAAATTACATCAAGCGTATTACCATAAGTTTCCACCAGGAAACACTGCCATCTTCTGGCTAAACATATTATTACACATAACTGAAATATATGTGTGTGTGTGTCTGTGTGTGTGTGTGTGTGTGTGTGTGTGTGTGTGTGTGTGTGTGTGTGTGTGCGTATGTGTGTATATACACACACACACACACACACACACACACACACACACATATATTTTTCTCTGCATGTCAGATAATGATGACTTTCTCTTCTTTCAATCAGTTTTTTGGTTGCTTACTTTCTGTAGAAAGAAGGGCTTATATATTACTAAATTATTCTGACAAGTTGACAGTCATATGGCAGGGGCACAGATGGGAGACTGCAAAGACTGACAGTCCTGATCCTTATAGGAGGAAGTAGTGCCCTGGCTGGGTTCCTCAGAAGGAAATTCTACCAGTGGACACTTCTTTTAGCAAGAGAATGGGAGCAGTGATGGTAGTCCATGAAAAGAGGAGACTACTGCTGCTCATTGAAGGGCACAAGAGTATGTCAGGTTAAAGGACAGAGGTTACAGGTGAAGTAAATCATCAGCATCAACAAGCAGTTTATTATGAGCCAACTTCACCACCGAATGAAAGTACTCAGCAGGTTTTCAAAGAGGTCATGAAACAATGAAACAGGGATGCTACAGCAGTGAATAAAGGTCTATAGTATGGTACTGCTCAAGCTCACAATGGTGAGATAAGTGGATGTAGGCAATTCATGAGTGAAAGGAATATTACAAGGGCAAAGCATTTAGAAAAAGCAATGAAAGAATAATGGCACAGATACTAGTGAGTGACTGATAAGGAGAGGAAGGCTGAAGCCACAGTGTATCAACAGTAGTGCTTTTAATCTGTGTTTAACAGTATGCCATGATTCAACAGCTGCAGTGGATGGGAAGTGAATGGAAAAAATAGTATATTGATGGAACTGGCTGCTGTCATGTGTAATTCAGGTAATGTTCACTTCTTCTGGCACTGAGCTGATGTCTCATGACACATGAACTGTGCACATGTTACAGCTCTGGAAAATGGAAAGGTGGCAGTGATGTATAACAGATATAAGCTATGTGCATTTTATAGCTGTACAATGTAGAAAGAGATTGTACTGCTGTATCATGAGGCATAAGCTGTGAGCATATTATAGATGGACAAAATCCAGAGACAGTTTAAGTCTCCTGCTTTGTAGTTTGTGACTTTGTGCTACACAAGATCCAGGGTGCGCAAAGATATCCTGTATGATACTGGTGGCAGTCCTGTTTCCTTTCCTATAATGTTGTTTGTCTTTTCGTCTTTTCTCAGTTAGGGGTCGCCACAGCGGAACTCCGGTTCGCTATTGATTGGCAGTAGATTTTTTATGGTGCCGAGTTGGCAGCCCGACGCCCAACCTTCAGTGAAGGCACACCCATTCACGCATGTCTTTTGGAGGCCACTTGACTGCGGGGAAGACATGTAGACTCCACACAGAAGGCACTCCAGCCGAGAATCGAACAGGAGAATCTCTTGCTCTGAGGCAAAAATGCTACCGTTGTACCACCACGGTTTATTTCCTTTCCTATAATAAGGTTTGCAATTCGACAAAACTGTTTGCAGTATTTGCAGTGAGGGGAATGGTGATTCCTGCCCCTATTTTTCCCCCGTATGATATATTTAATGTATTGTATCACCAAATTACTTCCATTTTTCTTTCAGGATAGCTAGAAATTTAAATATTCTTGCAGCAGTCATCTAACCTGTTTATAGAAAAGGCCTGAAGAGTTGGAAGGACATGCTTCTACAAAAGACTTGATTTCAGGGTGTTCAGGGCTTTTTGTATCTGTAAGTATGTATCACAAATACTTTCTTGTCCAGTGTGTGTGTGTGTGTGTGTGTGTGTGTGTGTGTGTGTGTGTGTATGGGGGGATGAGTAGAAATGCGGTTCTATTTCTAGACTTGGCAGTTCCACTATGAAACACCACTTTCCTGAAAGCCAACATTTCAAGAAATTGGAAAAAATGCCTGAAAACCAAAACAGCAAAAAATTATTTCTTATTTTTTGAAGAGGGGCAAGATTCCTTGCATCCCCCAATGTGTGGGGCACAAGCAACCCACACTCCTCCAACCTTTTATATACCAACTACACAGTCTCACCAGCTCAAATAAATAAATTATTGCTGGTGCACAACTGGAAAACACCTTGGCAATGATTTACTGTGGGGTAAAGCGTTCAACTTTATGCTGTTTGTCTTTTTTTCCTGCAGGCCATGGATTCTTATGCATTTTCTCCTTGAACTTGTGTAGGAAAGCCAAACCTGACATCCAGTTCTTACAGTGTAATCAGAGAGGGTGGCTTTTGTGATGGGATGTTTCCACTGCACAGTGTTTGCAAAGACATTGTCTGCAAAGATACACACATGGGGATGATTTGGAACATTGCTAATGAGCAGAGTTAATAGACCTATCAGGAGTCATCAGACTGCAAATATATGTAAGAGGAAACTTTAATCAAGTGTTTAATATGCAGTTAGCATTTTGTCAATGTTAATAAATGTATAAGGTGTCAAATGCAAATATTTGTGCAACCAGGATGGCATATAAAGTTTTGTTAATCCCTAAAATATCTCTCTTAAAAAATGTAGTAGTGCTTTGCCACTTGTCATACTAGTGAGTCATTAACAGTGGCAGGAAACTAATCAGGGACTACTTCTTGGAAAAAAAACACACTTATGAAGCACACACATCAATTAGCTTACCTTTTGCAACACACACACACACACACACACACACACACACACACACACACACACACACACACACACACACACGTATTGAACACATATGCATGCACTTAAGACACAGTCACATAAAGCACCACTCAACAGTTACATACACAGGTATAGGAAACACATGCATACATGTAAACTATTTTGTGTGGAGCAAGCCCACACCTCCCAAAACAAACCCTGCAAAGTGTTCATAACAAACTTTGAAACTACTCTTAGCTCAAGTTAAGTAGCAGTTGGTACACTAAACCACAAAAGCACATATTCATATAACTCAAAGCTCTGATCATCAAACACAGACACACCTATATCCCACTCACACACTCAAAACAGCCTACACACACAGACACACACAGACACACAAAACCAGACAAACTCTCTAGTCACTCATCCATGCCCTCAGACTATCCTAAATATAGTAGCAGTAGAAGTTATGCTAACAAACTACACAAAAGAAATCACCAAATGATCACTCACTCATATGCAAACATAGATGCAGACACAATACTCAATACCTATACAAATAACCTTTTCAATCACATACACAAAGCAAACAATATCAATGCACAGTCAGTCATGCACTCAGACCCGCCTCCACACACACACACACACATACACACACACACACACACACACACACACACACACACACACACACACACACACACACACATACACATTAACATAACTGCAGACACACCATTCTCTTGATTATACATCAAATGTGCTTTCATCTCAACTCTGGGTTTGTACCACACACACACACACACACACACACACACACACACACACACACACACACACACACACACACACACACACACATTGTCAAAATCATCAGCACCAAGATACACACACCCTCAAATGGTTGATATCTGTCCTATATAGGGGTGCAAAAACATGCAGTTGAAGGAAACAGGATTTATAGCCATCTAAAAAATACTCAGTCATGGCAAAAGAAGAAAAAGGTTAATAAAAGAAACTCATATGGAATAAAAGATTATACAAAGCCATAATAGAGAGTGGTAAAAATGAGAAGAATCTAAGTATGACATGGACAGGTTACAAAAACAAAAATTGCACATTTGTGGATATTAGAATGCTTACAGATGTATAAGATCCACCCTACACTGATCATTTAGATTGCAGTGAGTGCCAAACAGTTGGAAACCACTTTGCAGCTAAGCCGTGACGAAAGGAACATTATTATCCCAAAGATGAAATTTCAAAGGGGATATTCCAGTCTTATTCTTTGTCACTGCTGCTGTTCTGTCTTGCTTTTAATACATTAAGCTGCTTATGTAATAAATTAAAGTGCAGTGGTGTAGCGGTTAGCGTTGTCCCTTCACAGCAAGAGGTTCTCCAGGATTGATTCTCGGCTGGGGTGCCTTCTGTGTGGAGTTTGCTTGTCCTGCCTGCATTCGTGTGGGTTTTCTCCAAGTGCTCCAGTTTCCTTCCATGTTACAAACACATGTCTGGAATGCTTATCTCTGGGCCTCTGCTGAAAATTGTCTCAGTCCAGGTCGGACTTTCCTCGTAAACAAATGTTAACTAATAATAAATTAAGTTATGGTTACAGCAACTCCCAGGAAACCTGCCTTGTTTAAAGACAGTTTTATCTCCTTTTTTTGGATGATTCAAAATTGTAAAGTTCATTAGATGCAGATCTGAAAGCACAACTACAAATGGTTAAACATTTCTTAGCTGATGTAAAAAGAGAATTGTTTTTTTTAAATGTGCAAAGGCAACATCTATAAAAGGAAAGCATTAAGAAAATATCGACCTGGGACAGGAATGTGATATAAAGTAACTTGTACAGGAGGGTATTTCAATATTTGGGAATAGATAAAAGGTTTGACAATAACACATGAACACATGCCAACAAAGCTTAGTAAGGAATACTTCAGAAAACTAAAGCTAATTAATATTCAAATTAATAAATAATCCAAAAGAGAAGTACAGGAGCAAACCAAGGCTGGCACCAAAAATCAGCATAAATCCAGCAGTCACTAAGGCTTATTCAAACAGCAGATATAAATGCTAGTTCAAACAATGAATCCGAGCCAAATGCAAATAAAATCCAAACCATTTTATTGGTAAGCGCTTTCACCCAGCAAGGACTTTTTCAAACCATAAGAAACAAGCATTGAACAAAAGCAAGTCGCATTTTATAAGGAAATAGGGCTGACATCACTTCCTTCTCCTAATAAAAACTTCACAGTATGCAATGACAATATATATGTATAAAAAATATATATAAATACACATCTGTGAATAAAAACAAATATAAATTTTTTTTTAATTTTAAAATATGCATGTTTATTTCACAGTTAGTCTCCTGTTCTTAAGAACAGGTTTCAAAGGAATTTTATCATTCAAACCTGCTCTACGGTTTGCTCTAAGTCTGATGATCCATTTTAATTCCAGTGTTTCAGTGTAATTGCATACATCCCCTCCCCTAACACTGGGTTCATTGATCTGTAAAACTAAGAATACAAAAGAGTGTGTATTATCACTGTCTATGATATGTTTGGAAAGTGCACTGCATGGAGATAGTATGCGAATATGTTAAAAGTGTTCTCTTACCCTATCTCGTAGGCGTCTGTCTGTCTTGCCTACATAGAATGCTTGACAGGCAGTGTACATGGCTAGATAAATGACATGTGAGGTGTTGCAATTGGCACTGAGTTGAAACCTGAAACAATAGGAGGTAACTGGGTGAATAAACTGAGAACTCGTGTCCACAAATCTACAAAAATTACAACAATTACAAGGAACAATACCCACAATATTATTCGGACGCTCATTAAGCTGTGTGGATAAGCGAGGATAACAAAGTAGTCTGTGTAAATTTGATTTGTTCCTATATCTAAAACAAGACTCCTCTCCAACAATATCTCTGAGTTGTGAATCAAGTAAAAGTAAATTCCAATGCTCAATACTGGAGTCTTTAGAAAAACGTGCTATAGGAACTCCTTGTTACATCGGGAAAGTATGCACCCTAACTATATTTATAAGAACTTGATAAGGGGACAGGCGATACCAGCATCCAGGATGAATCCAAACTATGATAGTTTTTTTACAAGAGTTATCCAGTTTAAACAATAAACATACAAAGAGCATATAGGCCAGATGAGATCACCTCCCACTTTGAAAGTGTTTTGGAGCCGAGGAATGGTATTGCAAGAACATATTTTTCACAACCATATTCAGTGGAGAATTTCCCTGATATATGTCCTGAAATTAGGAATCCACTAGTCAAATTTTCTGTAAGCTATACGCAAGACATAAACAGTATAAGAGAGGTTTTGAATAAGAATTGGTATTTACTTTTACTTGATTCACAACTCAGAGATATTGTTGGAGAGGAGCCTTGTTTTAGTGCCATTCAGTGGGCACAAAGCCTGAGATAAGGAACATGGTACTTAGGTGGGGTGCCAGTTCATTCTGTAGTTCATGTAGAATGCAGCATGGGTCTTTGTCTGGTCCCGTGGATGTTGTGTTCCTGGCTTTGGAGAGTGTGTTTTTTACCTGTGCAGCCATGATTACAGGAACTTTGCATTTTTCCAGTACAGAGATGGGCTCTTTAGGGGGTGAGAGGGGGGTAAAGTTAGCACTGAACCTATCTGCCAGGATGTTGGCAATATCAGTTGGTTCTGTATATTTAGTGCCATTGTGCTGTAACTCAGAGCAGATCTGAGTGTTGCCATTGAGATTCTTGACATAGCTACAGAATGCTTTGTGGTTGTCTTTAGAATCAGTGGTGATTTTGTTTTTGTAACTAGCTTTGGAGCATTTTATGAGGGATCTCAGCTTCTTAGAGCAGATCTGAGTGTTGCCATTGAGATTCTTGACATAGCTACAGAATGCTTTGTGGTTGTCTTTAGAATCAGTGGTGATTTTGTTTTCGTAACTAGCTTTGGAGCATTTTATGAGGGATCTCAGCTTCTTACTGAAGCTGACCAGGGAGTTCCTCCAATCTTTTTTGCAACAGTTTATTTCTTCTGTTGTAGAGTTTATTTATGGCAGGGGACCACCAGATTGGCTTCCTTTTTTTTGGAGGATAGCATCTTGGTTCTGTTAGGGATTGCACAATCCATGCACTCGTGTAAGTGCTTATACAGTGCATTTGTGTAGGATTCGGCAGTCGTACCTCTATTGTCCGTCTGCATGTGTGTCTTCAAGTTTGCCACTTCTGTCTTAAGACGTATGAAGTTGGCTTTGGAGAACTTTTTTACAATGGTTTCCCTAATGAGGGTTGGGGGCGGGATGTGGATGTCTAGGGTGATTAGCTTGTGGTCGGATATGACCAACAAGGTATTGACCTCTGGTGTGGAACACCAGTTGCCCATGTTGGTAATGACCAGGTCTAGAATATTGCTGCCCCTGATGGGGGTGTGAATACGTTGATCCAAGGCATTGAAATTCATGAATTCCAGAAAATGTTGAGCAAAAGAGTTGGCACATAAGTAGTTTTCCCAGTTAATGCTGGGGTAGTTGAAATTGCCCATTATTAGGGTGTTGGGTTATACCCTAATATTTTCCAGTGTATTAAGAAATGAGGAGTAGGAATCCTGGGGGATGCTGGAGGATCTGTAGCAAGCTACAGTTTGGATTGCGGTCTTGCCCAGAGTTAGTTGCACTTGGATAATCTCGGATGCATTATGCTGAGCAACTAGCCTGGAGGTGTGGATAACCTTAATGAATATGGGCACGCCTCTGCCTTTAGTGTTTTGTTCCAAGTTAGGTGGCCGAAAGGTGTGGTATGAATTATAGCCTGGTAATGCAGGAGTACTCTATGGAGCCTTGAGCCAGGTCTCTGTCACTGCACAGATGTCGATGTTCTCCATTTTAAGGAGTGCTTCGAGTGAGTGCATTTTGAGGTTTAGACCTAGCATTGAGTAGCATTACCCTCAGATTTAGCTTGCTTGTACCTGTTACGGTGGTGAATTTGTCATTTGAACCTTGCCTAAAAGAGACACTATAGGGCTGGCAAGAGCTTTAGCCAGTATCCAGAATCCCAAGGGCGACAGGTGCAGGCCATCTCTGGCAAGGCATTGTGGTCTGTCGATCATGTTATCCCAGGCAGACAGATACTAGATCCCCTTAGAATGACACTAGAAGCTTAGACAATTGTTGAATTCAATCATTTTGTCCTTATACTGTGGTATCTTTCTGGGTGATGGCAGGATGCTACTCAGGGCTAGGGTCATACCTGCCTGGGCTACAAGATTAGACAGCTCCTCCATGTCTCTTTTCATTAGTCCAGGGATGTACATCTCAGGTCATTCACACTAACATGACAATGACAGAGTCATATTTATACTTGTTGTGGAGTGACCTAAGTGCGTGCATTATGCAACGGATCCTGGCACCCAACTGGCAGCTGACAGTAATTTTCTCCCTGTTTAGCCTCGTGAGTGGAACATCAGTGTGCCTGACTATAGAGTCACCTTTGACTAGAGTGTTGGGTACGTTGTTATGCCATATGGGCTGTGGTTAAGTGGCGCACTGAGTTTGTGTCATTTGGGTTGACATATAGTGACGTAAGAAATGGGTCCAATCACATCATGGTACTTGAAGCCTAAAACTGTTGGAGAAACTAAAAATGGCAGAAGTTCACTTACCTGAAGCATGCACAATTATTTACATACTTTCAATGAATATGAATATGCCAAGTACACATACTCAGCAAAGGTGTGCACTTGAACAGTAGCTTTCAGTAAACTGGCAGTAAATCACCAAGTATATGGCAAAGAGTATGGCAACCATATAAAACACATGGAAGGATGATTTGCAGAAGTGTTTTCTTTTTGATAAGTTAATATGCATTTTGCACCAGGCATATTTAGGGGGAGGGGGTCTTCTAATGCTTTGCAATATTTTGTCAGTAAACATATAAGAAAGTTGCAGACTGTGGACATAGAGTCTGACAGAAGACTTTAAGAAGGCAGGCTTGCATATGGATAGTTACAAAGGAGCACTCATTTAATAAGAGGGGATGTGCAGATATACGTGGCTAAACTATTAATGGGCATATAACGGTCACTGTATACCACTGAGAAGTGAATAACTTAGTGGTAGTATACCCTAGTGTTGTTGTGCCATGATTTGAGGCCAGTAGGCATGAAGTTGAGCAGATGACAATGGCAGCTGCAGGGGACTGGGAAGAGATAGTGAGGACTTATATTCAAGGAGGTGTAGTGAGTTGCATGTAGGCTATTTTATAGGAATACAGTTAAGAGAGAGTTTGAGAGCAAAATTTGGTTACTACCGGCATGCTGTTCCACTTCTTGCTTTCCACTGTGTTGCAGTGGTGTGTCAAAAAACTATGTCTTAGCAACAGCGGTGCAGGAGGTTTATGTGACTCACTGTGGGGGAAGTAGTAGTCAATGCTCCTGAAGGTGGATAATTACCTGTGGCAAATAGGAGATGTAGGGGGATGTTGTAGCTGTAATATAGGGAGGTACTACAGCTCAGAAGGCCACCGCTAGTTTAGTGGAGTGAGGCACAGTTTGACCAGGGTGGACAACAGTAGGCTTGAATAATGCCACAAGGGAAATGGAGTCTATATTCAGTGATGCAGTTAGGTTAGGATTAGGCCGAGGTGCTGCGGTAGTGCCTGCATGGACCTAAGAGGGAGCATGGTAGATGGATCATTAGTGGTCAGGTGACCAGTGTAGGACAGACATGATAGGTTACACAAAGGTTACTGATATGGATGTGATGACTGCAGAAGTTGAAGTAAGTATGGGGAATATGATGGATTTGTTTTCAGAGATGTATTATCTGTTCATATGTAAGTCAGACAGAGCTGTTGTTGAAAGACTGTAGGCAATACAAGGTTAAGACAGGAAAATGTCAGTCATAGATTGAAAAGTACTATGTAGTGTTGACCTCACTTTTCCAAGCCGTAGGTCAAGTTAAGAAATTATGAAATGAAAGTTGTCAGTACTGCGAAATCCCTTTGCCACTGATTTCATTACTTCACAAGGAGCTATCATTTAAGTTTTCCTTCTGTCTGAGCAGATCCCCTAAGTAAACTAGTAATGTTTTTCTTTATCTGTATTTTTAACCACAAGTTCTATTTTCCAGGGGCACTGTCCAGTTAAGTAACTGGCTCAGAGTCACACAGTTGACAAGTGGAGGCTAAAGGAACCAAACCATGGACTACAGGGTGCAACCTGATAACTACTCATAGCCTATACTCTGTGCAAACTGGCAGACAATAATAGGCACCATCTGAATACAGTGTGAAGCCCAATCTCATACTGACTTTTTACATTACCCAAATAAAACAAAAAGTCTATATTTTGCCTTGATCACACAACTTTCAATTATGGCTCCAAATTTGCCTTCCTTAAGGGAATTTTGTCAAAGCTGAAATGTATTTTTTCTTTGTAGCCTGTATTATTCTATATTTTGAGTTACTATGTATGGCAAGTGTCCCTGACAAGAAAGTGCTTCTGCATATTTTTGCTTATTTGCTGTAAAATAATATACTTTTATAATTGTGCTAAACTGTTAGTATGGTTAGCACCACTGTCCTTGCAATCATTTAGAATCCTTTTTACCACCTTAAACTAGATGCTCTTCTTGTTATGCCTTTGCACTGAATAACAAAAATAGTGGGGTACAGATCAAGCTGCTGTTGTTTGGGCCCCAAAGATCATGAAACTCATTTTCTATCCTGACTTAATTTGTCCTTTCCTGGACCATTTCTTAGAACCTTTGCTAGGTATTCAGGCTCACTTCAAATGTTTTTTTTTTCAGAAGCTGTTTTTCTGCCATTTGAAAATGTACCACTTTTACCGGACTATCCCATTAACTGCCTTCATTATGACTAGGGTATAGTTTTCATCACGTTTCGAGTAAATGGCCACACTGATAGGGTCTATATTAAATTGCCATCCGCTTAGGTTGTCGAACGCATACATGTCAACACCTAAACGTTGACAACCTAAAATTGCGAACAGCAATTTCCACACAGGGATACAAGTCATTTGGCCATTATGGGGATTTTGCTCTGTGTACAACATAAAACGATCTCAGAGTTGGTATATTTAGTTGGCAGGGGGGGGGGTGGGCACAGCCACCTACATGGGGGGGTGAAGGCTCCCGCTTGATTTCTTTTTTTTTTTTTCCTTTGGAAAACGGCTTTCTTTCCCTCTTCTATATCACATTATCGCTTGTTAATAATATCGAACGGCTACAATATCGAAAATGCCGTTAAGCGAAACTGTTCTTGTGAGTGGCTGTGCCCCCCCACACACCCCCCACTAATTATATATACCAACTCCAAGATTGCACTACAGTGAGGAAAGGGCAAATTTTCCGATCCTCACTGTACTGCAATCTCACAAAAAACATTTCGCTGAACGGAATTTTTGACATTGTAGACGTTCGATATTTTGAAAATGTGATAATGTGATATAGACCCTTCTTTCCCTGTGTGGAAAGTGTCATTCACGATTTTAAACTGTCAACATTTAGGTGTCGACATTTAGGCATTCGACAACCTAAGTGGTCGACGATGTAACATAGACCCCACTGATAGGTGTCGTGCAGTCTGCCTTAATGACTGACTCTCCTTCTGGGTTAACATTATAAAACTGCATCAGAAAGATATATTGTGTGTCATTCTTTCATCTTTTTATGGGTCCATCAGACTGAAAATAGAAGTATTGTTTTGAAGTCTAATTAACTTCACAAGAAATTAAAATTCACCTTCATCATGGATCTATCATTGTTTGTTATGAAACTATTTAGATATATAATCACATTAGAAAATGAACTATATTTTCCTTTGCAGAATTTATTGATCCATTGTTTTTTATTCTGTAGAGGAAAGAAAAAACAAAATTAAATATGGATAACCATGAAAAAATATGCTTTTTAACATGTGGCTTCACATAGTTTTTCTTGGATCTGAAGCCAAATGTAGTGAGATCCTACCATTATCAGGCATTATAAACTGACCCATAATGATGGTTTTCAGTGTTAACTGAGTAAAAACCTGGCATCTTCATCCAGACATTAAAGGAGTGGGTGAGGAGTGACAGGACCTTTAATACATTTGTTTAAATGGCAAGAGATCTATTGGGGATATGCTTGTGTGCATCTGTGTGTGGGTTGTGTGTGTGTGTGTGTGTGTGTGTGTGTGTGTGTGTGCGTGTACATGGTGTGCGTGTGCATCTGTGTGTTTGAAATAAAAGGACTCTGGCACGCAGTATGAATTTTTTGTTTTTTATTTCATTTTGACCAAGAAGTATATTTTAGCAATTACATTCTCACTGAAGTATGTACAACATCTGTTTCAGTAGAATACAGACTCATGCGCAGCACAGTACATTAAATTATGCACAGCAACAATATTTTTTAAAAATGTAATGAAATGGCATTTTATCTGCTAAAATTATACTTTTTTACATTGTTTATGATATATGGTAACCCAAGCAGTGCAGAATCAGATTCTTTATATTATAATTACTTTTACTTCACAGGTGTAGAAACATCTTCTGAATTTCTTTCTTTTTTTTTTTTTCTAGAGACTTTGGAGCTTTTTCCATTAAGATCTTTTTAGTGCATCACTAAAACTTATTCAACCATGTAATAGAACACATCCATTTCCTTCTTAAATCTGAATTTAACTCAGATAGTGTGTTATCCCGATATTTTCTCTGTGGATTTGATCAATGCATTCTAAAACCACAGATGACAGTGTGTGTCTCATACAAAAGATATCCCAAAAGGGCCACATTAAGGTCGGTTTCCTTATGTTAGGATCACCCTTTCATTTTTCCAATGAGACAGTAATATATTATCACTCTCTCATTTATTTAAGTGAGGTAGTAATATGATAGCAATGATCCCCGTGTTAATTTCCAGCTAACAAGAACTGGATGAAGATACTTGAGTCACTGGTTTTACTGGAATGCCTAACCACTGACATTATTGTTGCCCAAAATTTAATTGTCCAAATTCACAATTATTCTGTATAATCACAGTTTGACTTCATCCTTTAAATTCTGTTTCAGTGCAGCTCTGTTTTGAAGTTTTCAACAGTGCATGTTGTGTTTGTGGTTACTGAGTATTCCAGTGATTACATATGGGAAATTCTGGTACTGCTAGGCTGTGCAACAAATCCCTGTGGCTTTTCCGCAAACATCACTTTACTATATATCATGACACAATTAAAATTCACTGTTTGTATTGAAGACACTGCTCACATTCACTTTATTGTTACTGCAATGCACATAGTGTAAATTGTGTGCAGAAAATAAGCTTTGTAAGGAATGTGCACTACAAATTTGGCAGTTTCTGAGCTGTGTCACTTCTAAACTTTAAGTATGAGGATTCACAGTAAAACTGTAAATCCCAGGTATTGTTAAACATGTTGAAGTCCTGAGACAGATGTATATACAAAGCAATCCTGAGAAAAGTGGACACTGGTACATTTTCTGCTAGTCACTGTGGATAAACATTTAGCAACAGAATACACAGAAAGTACTGAGAGTGACTCCACTGAAGAATTTGGTGGCATTACAGTGGTGACTCCAAAAAATGGTTGAGGTGGGTATGCTCTAAAAAATGCAGTTGGCAATATATGGAATCATGTTGCATTAGCAGGGCGTCACTAACCACCAAGAGTACTTGGAATTTGTTTACAAAGTCACAAAAGGTTGACATGACTGTGAGATGACAGGGTTGCTGAAGGGGTGCACATCTTTATTCTACTCATCACTTCTATATTTTTGAAGAGACAGCATCTGAGCCACAGTCATGTCAGGCATTAAAAGCTGCCACCAACCACCTCCACAAAAAATGTATCATCATAAGGACTTCAAATCAAACCTAAAGACACTAAAGCAAAAACAAACCCAACAATACAGCAAACAAATGCCCATTGTCAAAGGGTGTGACCTTAAGCTATGGCCTCACTACTGAAGACCTTCCTGTTATAGGTTCATAGGTTCATAGGAGGTTACTAGGCTAGCAGCCCTAGAGCCTTTACAAGTCTAGCCATGTTAATCCCAAGTATCCCCATTTGTTCTTTTTTGGGTGGTTCACAGAACAAATCTGTGAACAGTGCAGGTCTCTGATCAACACCAGCTACTCCTGTCCATGAGGGACAAGGGTGCCACTCCTGGGGCAAATCTGAGGTCTCCCATCCAACTATCTAGGAAGCGTTTGAATAGGGACAGCGAGGAGCTTTGTTTGAAGTGAATAAGGAGCCTATTCCAGAGAAGCAGCAGTCTCTGGCGACATATCTGTCTCTCCAGCATGATCTGTTAATGCCACAAGCTGGGTTGAGATCTCTAGAGTGAGTGACTCCTGAGCCATTTGACTTGCAGATGTGCAACATTTCCATTAGGGCAGGGTTGGAGATTGCCCTATAGACCTGGCACATGTCACCTCTCGCAGCCTATAGGATAGAGAGTAAAGTGAAAGGGCATTCAGCCTGTCTGCATAGTTTGTGGTTTGGAGTCCCTGTATTTCCTTAGTCAGAAACCTCTAAGGTCTCTCCAGCTGCTGCAGGTGTCTAGTGAAGTACATGCAAAAGAGTGCATTGTACTTTATTAGTGGTCTGATGAGGGTCAAGTTCAGTGGAGTTATAACATCCCTTGACCTGGATGCTATGCCCTTGCTTATGAGGTACTCTACATAGAAGGCTTTCCTTACCACTGTGGAAACTTGGTGGTCAAAGTTCGGATTGCTATCACCCTGTGTTCTCAAGTCTCTAGGTTGGAATTCAGGGGGCTGTTGTCAATATTATAATTTGTAGGGAATTCTGTTTTGCTAAAGGGAATAATAATGCATTTTTTTTTTTTTGCATTTAGTTTTAGAACATGGCTTTAACACCAGTATTTTTTTTGTGTTAGCCTTTCTTGTAATATGTTGACATTGTTGGGGGACTCAATGATTGCTCCCAGTTTGCAATCATCAGTGAGCTTGGTGAGCCAAAGGCTGTCTACTTTGGCCTGGACTTCAGAGAAATAGATGCCAGTCACTAAGGGTCCCAGTACAGAGCCCTGTGGTACTCCACTTGTGACGGGTCTACTGTTGGAGGTGGAGTCACTAATTCTGACAGAGTGTGGTTAGACTTATTGGTCTGTAGGTCCCAGGGTCAGTAGATGGCCCCCCTTTGTGCAGGGGGATTACAACCTGGGATATTATCTGATCCCACTGAGGCTATGTTTCTGGCCTTGGTGAGTGCAGAGATGACCTGTTCTCTAGAGATACTAGGCAGAGGATTGGTGTCAAGTATGCTTTGGGATATGATAGGTGAGGATACGGGCATGAAGTTTGCAATGACTCTGCCAGCTAGCAGGTTGCTGATATCTTCAGGTGTAGTATGAGTGATCCCATCTACAACCATTTCAGCACATAGATGGGCATTACCTTTTAGACTTCGGATATAGTTAAAGAATGCCTTATGATTATTCTTGGCTAGGAATGCGATTTTAGTTTTGTAATTTGCTTTAGAAAACTTCCAAGATTTGTGATTTTCCTGTTTAGGCTTAGGAGGGAACTCTTCCTCTGCAGAGTGATATCCCTCTTGCTTTTGTACAACAGTTTCTTCCTTTTATTATATAACCTCTTTATACTTGAAGTCCACCACGGTGGTTTGTTTTACAGGAAGACCTGGTTTTGATCCGATCAGGTGTAGCAGAGTTTATGTAGTCACTTAAGTGTACAGGGCATTTGCATACACTTCTGCATAGTGATCACTGGTGTCTGCGATTGTGGGTGGTATGAAGGTTTGTATACCATCACCTAGTATGCGGTAGTTAGCTTTGGTGAAGTGTTTTATAATTTTGTTCCTGTGAGGGTATCAGTTTCAGCAGTTACACCAAATGAGACTGATTTGTGGTCTGACCTAACCAGGGAGGGCATCACGTATGCGATGCGTAAGTACAGCGACCCCCCCATGTTGTTGAGTACTATGTCCAGAACATTAGAGCCCCTAGATGGGGTGCAGACTATCTGTTCCAGAGCATTTGTGTTAACAAAGTCCAGGAACCTCTGGGTGGGCGTGTTTTTGCTCATATATGTCGCCCAGTCCATGGAAGGATAATTAAAATCTCTCGTGATTAATGGGTTGGACTGTTTGGTGAGGGATTACAGAAATTGAGGTAGACACTGTGCTTATCCTGGTTCATGGTGGGGTGGTAGCTAGCAATGATGTGGTATGGTACTTTCCCAGTTGTTAATTGGTCATGGAGTAGTTTGAGAGAGTCATGCTGTTTGACCAGTTTTGAAATGTATATGGTTTTAAGATGTATATACCTCCACGTTTGGTTCTCTAACTCTCATTTTGAGATCTGAATGTGTGGAAGGCATGGTAGCCTTGCACGGCCAGGGTGCACTCAGCAGCCTTGAATCATGTCTCAGTAACTGCACAGATGTTAGCATCCTTCATGGTGAAGAGTCCTTCCAAGGAGTGCAGTTTCATGTCTAATCTCTTAGCATTAAGCAGCACAACCCTAAGTTTGCCTCAATGACATTTTGTTACGTTGGAAAATGTATTGTTTTTGACATTGCTTAATAAAGGTGCTGTGCTGGAGGCAAGGGCCTTTGCCAGTATCCAAAAGCCTAGGGGAGGATAGGTGCAGACCATCTTCAGAAAAGCAGGGGGGTATGTCTACCATATCCTCCCAGGCTGACAGATACTGGATCCCCCTGGACTGATACCAGAAGCTGAGCCAATTGTTGAAGTCAGGTCATTTTTTGTTTATACTGTGGCATCATCCTGGGTGAGGGAAGGATCCAGCTTAGGGCTAGGGACATACCTGTCTGGGACACATAATCAGAGAGCTCTGTCATGTCTCTCTTCATATAGTCCAGAGAGGTATATCTCAATCATTCACGCCAACATGGACTATGACAAAGTCATAATTGTACTTGTTGAGTGACTTGAGCACATGCATAATTTGTCACCTGACTGTCTATTTCCTTGTCCAGTCTGGTGAGGTGGACATCTGTGTGTCTCACTATGGAGTCACCTATGACCACGACATTTGATGTGTTTTGCCTTAGGGGCATATTTGTTGAAGACATGGATGTGTGTGTTGATATGTGTAGTGGTTGCTTTATGGTTAGTGGTGAGTGTGTGTGATGTGCATTTGGGAGGTCACTGTTCTGTTGGTAGGCTTTTAGTGAGTACCTCCATGTTTGTAGGTTTATGTGTCATGACCTTATTTTGTGCGAGATGTGAGGTTTGCACGTTTTTTTGTTTTTTTCCAGTGGATGCCTTGGATTTCAGTGCAGCTACACTCCAGACCTCTGGCTCAAGTTGCCAAATGTTGAGCAGCTGCGATAAACTGCACTCAAACCTGCACACACACCAAGCTTATATACAGGTAAATTTAAACAGTTTTAACACAACTACCAATGAGAAAGCCACAAACTGAGGCTTTCAAGCACTTATATAGATAGTGAGAGCATTATATAAAGTTGTCATAGTTATCACAAACAGAGAAAATATAAAACACTTAAGGCAGTTATCAGTTTGAAAAGTGGATCGAACATTTCTCACTAGAGTGTGTGTCTATTTTTGAGAGATTTTGCTTGAATCTGAAGCTATCTTTGGAAAGAAAAACAAAATTAAGAATTATTTTGAACTTACATAGCTTGTTTTCATTGCATACTCAAATATTTCTGTGCTATTTATTGTTTTGCATGGACCTGGTTAGAGTTTTCTGAAGTTGTATTTTACCACTGTTGTAAGGGCTGCTCTTCTGCATTTGTAGTACTGTAAATATAGGGTCTATATCAGCTTATTGAAACTGGATAAGAGCAAACGCTCTTTGATCGACCCCAAAACGTTGAGCAACCAAAATAGGGAAGACATGAACAGCAGTTTTTTCCCAGGTAAAAAAATCGCTGTTCTGCAAAAAAAAAAAAAAAAAGAAAAGAAAACACACACCCCCTACTTAAATATACCAACTCTGAGATCGCACCACAGTGGAGGAAATGGCAAAGTCCCAAGAACAGCCAAGCAATTTTTTCCCCTGGGAAGAAAATCGCTCTTCCGTGTTTTCGCTATTTAAGTTGTTCAACGTTTAGGGTTCGATCAAAGAGCATTTGCTCTTATCAGCTTTCAATAAGCTGATATAGACACTAAATACACTGTATCTGCTGTTTTCAATTCTTTCTAGGCATCTATCACTATGTTTCCCTAACTCTTGGGCTCCAAACTAGTCATTTTTCCATTAAGAGGGCCAAAGTCTGTACTCTTGTTGCATGAGAAGGCAGATTTCACCTATGTGAGCTGGGATTTGCTAGTGGAAAGCTTATTGTGTGCTTACCTTTTTGGCCTTTGGGCATACCTAGCTGAAAACATGCTTTTTTCTACTTGTAAATAAGTCTCGCATAATGGTACCCTGTGTATATGCAATCACCAGAAGTTGCACTTTTTGTATAAAAACTATCTCTGAAACTTTCCACAGTCCAGTGCTACTCAAGGAGCAACTAGTCTGCACACTGAGCAGTATTGCCACATTTAGCTATCTCCAGATTACATTATTCCAGCAGTCAGGCTTATTGCTGCTCAAAGAGCAACTTTTTTGGGTGCTGAGCAGCATCGCCAGCTAGGTTGGCTGTAGATTATATTAAGTAAGCACCCATCCTTCATCCGGTTGCAAGCCACCTCCATTCCTTTCCCTTATAAAACACATATTAGGACCTACAACCATGGTTAGATACATCCATGATATCTTTGCATGTAGCATGGTGGATATGGGCATCCTGAAACAATGCAGGACTTGCTTTATGTACACTGACAGCCCCTTAATTCTGTAACAGACAAATACAGAATGTGAGAAATGTAGTCACACAATGTCACTGGAGGCAAGACTCTCACATACAGACATAAAAAAAACACCAATCAGGTTGTCAGCAACACACACACAAGACTCACCGCACTTACAAAGGACCAGACACATAGACCTACATGTGTGGAGGTGGCGGTGCTCACATGTAACTTACCCAGTCCTCAAAGGCCACTCAGACACAGTCCTCAGAATCCTTGCAAATAAAACAACTACCACCAGAAAACATAAAACCACACATTGTTGTATCTCAACTACCAAGCCCATAAGGTCTAACACCGCACAACACTATATTTTGTTCACAGGAGATTCCATTGTGAGACAACATAGATGCCATTCTTACCAGACTGGATAAGCAGAAGGGTGCAATTAGTTGGCTGTCAGAGGCCGGAATGCACCAGATCATGCAACCACTCAGGTCACTAAACCTCAAGTACTGGTGTTTCTCAGTCAATATCCATGTGGGTGTAAATGACCTGAGGCATACCTCCCTTGACATGACTGACAGAATATGTGTCCCAGGCAGGTATGCATCTAGCATTGAGCAGCATTCTACCATCTCCTAGGCTGATGCCACAACACCAACATAAAACAATTGACTTTAATAATTGGCTTAGTTACTGGTGTCATTCCAAAGGCTCCAGTATTTGTCAGCCATGGTTGACATCCCATGCTGCTTTGCCAGGGATGGCCTTCACATGTCACCACTGGACTTTCAGATATTGACCAAAACATTATCCACCATTAGATTGCCTTTTTTAGAAACTGCCCAACAGGCAAACCTTCCAACATAGCAAAATCTACACAGGATAACTGTTCAATGCTAGGAGTCTCAACAAGAAACTACATACCCTGGAAGCACTCCTCACCCTGGAGAATGCTGATGTCTGTGCAGTTACTGAAACTTGGTTCAAAGCAACGGAAAGCACTATGGCAGTGCAGGGCTATAATGCCTTTCACACATTCCGATCACCCACTGCACATGAAATGGCAAAATGTGGCAGTGTAAATATCTACATAAAGGATAAGCACACCTCAAGACTGGTCAAACAATATAACATGCTTTAACTAGTCCATATCCAAATAACCATATGAAAAAATCCATTGCCTTATCCTTGCTAGCTGCAGGTCCCTCACCATGCACCAAGAAACCCATACATTGTACATGAATTTACAAGAATCACTTACCATTTAGCCCAATACCATAGTCATGAGTGAGTTCAACTCCTCCTTTATTAACTGGGAAGTATACATGATCACTAACATTCAGGCCAAAAGATTTCTGGACTTTCTTAATGCAAATGTCCTGGAGCTCTGCACTCCCACTAGGGTAGAAATGTCCTAGACCTGGTGCTCACAAATACTCCCCCCAACTGTGATGCAATCACTGGTTAAATCTGATTACTAAGTGGTCTCTCTTGAAATAAATATAAAATTAGACCCCCCACCTATCCCCAAAACCTTTAAGAACTTAGCTAAGGCAAAATACCTCCTATTAAGTGATGGCATAGCTAGTTGCCAAGCTCCCCCAAACCCAGAAAACACAGAAGCCTATGTGAAGGCATACACAAAATCCCTGTACAATCATATAAAAACTTGCATAAAAACAGCAGTACCAGACCAAAATAAACCTAGGTCAAACCAAAAACAAGTCACCCTGGTGGACCCCTGGAATAAATAGACCATACAACAAAAGAAAGAAAATTCTTTCTAGATGTAAGAGAAAATGTGCACAACAGAGCAAAGACCCCCTCATTCGTATTAACAAGCAAATCAGTGGACTAGTCAAGTCTTCAAAAACACATTTTGAAACAAAAATAGCCTCCCAAGCTGAGGATAACCATAAGGCATTTTCAGTTATGTATGCAATCTTAAGGGCAACACCCAACAATGTGCAGGATTAGTTGTAGACATCATCATCTATACTCATCCAGAAGATATAGCAAATCTGCTGGGTGATAAATTCAGCTCAAATTTCACCTCAACATCACCTGTGGTTTCCCCCAAGAAATATCCTCCACCACTCTTTCACCAGTTATCACCAAGGAACAGGTCACCACTGTGCTCTATAAAGCTAAATACATGTCTTAAATGAGTCCCGACAATATCCCAGGATGCCCCTTAAATAGCTTGAAACAGGACCTATCTGGCCCACCAAGATCTCTATTTAACCACAACCTCTAGCAGGCTTTGTCTTAGTGGAGTACAAGACAGCAACAGTCATCCCTCTGCATACAGGGAGACCATCAACAGACCCAGAAAACTGCAACCCCCTAAGTTTGACTAGTCTTGTATGCAAGGCCATGAAAGAATAATCACGGAGCTGACAAATGATGACACAGGAGACCTCCAAACACTGGACCCAACCCAGTTTATCTTTGTAGAGGGCACATCATGCCTAATCAGTCTGGTGGGCTTCTTTGGGAAAGTCACTAGGGCCATGAATGAGAGTAAAACAGTGTATACTGCCTACCTTGACCTGACTAAGGCATTTGACACAATTCCCCACTCGGGTATTATAGATAAATGTGCAAAACTGGCCTTAAATCCCTATGTCACCACATGGGTAGCCATATGGCTCATGGGCACATATTGTTAGATTGGGTGAATCCAGA
>NC_056744.1:1234763775-1234786275 GCF_019279795.1 Protopterus annectens
TGTGTTAATGTTTCCTTGAGCATGTAATTGGACATTTAAGTCTGACATGAATGGATGGAGAGTTCCACCTCTTTGTCTTATGCCTGGTACAAGTTCAAGAAAGTAGTTGTAACCATGGAAAAAATTATACAAAGGAGGATTGTTAGCCTTAATCCATGATTCTGTGATAACAACTAAATAAATGTTATGTAATGAAATGAAGGAATTAATCTGGTCAGTTTTGTTTCTCATACTTTGTGCATTGATTAGGATACAAGAGAGTTGAGATGGACCTGGGTTAACTTCGATATTACCATATTACGAAGCAGAAGGAATAAGAAAGATGAATGTTTGCAGAGATGTTTAGACAGATGTAGGAGCAGATTATTAAGTGATAAATGAGTGTACGTATGCATATTTATATGTATATAAATAAATATATAATATATAAATATTTATATATATATATATATATATATAGAGAGAGAGAGGGGGGAGGAGTAACTAAAGTAGTTGGAGTGATAAATGTGGTAAGTTATGGTAGTAATGGAGGGATGACTGCAATTAGGGGTACACAGAATAGGCAAGAGGGGTCTGTAATTTACTGGAGAAGCTGGCTAAGGAATTAATGTATTGGGAACAAATAGAGAAGTATAAGAAATCTGATATGAAAAGAACAAGAAGACATTTGGATTGTGGGCTAGAGATTGCTTTCTAAGCATTCTTTTTTTTTTCATTCTTTTCCATAATACAATGGAAGGACCAGCAAGACGTACAGATAAAGCTATGTATGTTATTGTTTTGTGTATGTTTATACACAGACACACACACACACACATATGTGTACTTGTGTGTTAGCTTGTGTGAATATGTGTGCATATATTCATATGTGTATGTTTGTGGAAACAGGCTAATTGCAGCTACATTCAGATCACTCAGCATAGTGTAGCTCTTGTTAGCCTTATTCCATTAATGACTGAATTCCAGTAGTTTAATTTTTTCCATATAAAATTTCACACGTTGTTAGATTTTTGTTTTTTTTCTGTACTTTTTCCACTTATGATGATACTGAAATTTCATGCAGCATGTATGTGGTATATTCTAGCAATAATCAACGACTTGCTGTTGTTATCACAGAATTTACATTCAGGTGACATATCCCATGGTAGTTTCTGCTATGAAACACCAACTTCCTGAAAGTCGACATTTCAAAAGAAAAAATAAATCCCTGAAAACCAACAGGGTGGAAAACTGCTTTTTTTCTTATTTTTGTAAGGGTGATCCCTGATGTGGAGGGTGGGGTGGGGGATAGACATCGATATCCCCAAATTTATATATACCAACTCCATGGTTACACTAAGTCAAAAGAAGGGATACTTCTCCCTATGTAGTGATTAATTTCCAATGCACTATTATAACTCTCACCAACTATGATTTCCTGTGGAGAAAAGTATTCAGCATTATGCCATTCATCTTTTTTTCGGCTGTTTAGTAATGCTCAAGCAAAAATTTCTTCTCAAGATTGTGTAGGCAATCACCTGTGATACCCATAGCCAGGAGCTGATTATTGCTATTATACAATGGCATTATTTAGGGAAAATTGATTACCTTTCTTAATACGTTTATTGTATGAGGATGCTTTATTGCCCTTCTCCCTCCTCTATTCCATACTGATGTAGTGCACATATGTATTCCAGCTACGTCTTCATGCCTGCACAGTATGTCAGCACAGAGCAAGAGAGATCATGGAGAAGACAGCACATAGAAGTTTTTCTCTATGTCTCTCCCATTTCATTTTTTTTTTATTTTGCTGTATATATAAAAAATACAACATAACCATGTGTTCATAAGTCAACGACCCCCTCTTCAGCCAACAAAACAAGCAGTTACAACCCTTAGAATCCAGAATCAGTCCTAAAAATTAGATCAACACAGAAAATAACTGAATAAACAACATCCAACCCAGAGAACACCATAAATATAATAATAATGATGATGATAATAAAACAAAAAATAAAAACAACAATAAAATATCAGTTAGAAAACCTAAACTAGTCCTGGAACACAAGTCAGAGAGCAATATGTAAGCAATGAAAAAAATGAATTAAAATCAAAAATAAATATAAAGTAAATAAATAAAACTCACAAAACTAAATCAGTACTTTGAAAAATATAATAAACAGAATAAAATTATAGTTTGCATAGAAGATAATGAACGTCAAATTGTGTTATGCTTGCCAGGAGGAACAATATAGGGTGTGAGACAAGCCTTAGAATGCCTTAGTGTAAGGAACTATGCATCTGTTTTTATTCAAGGGCTCTCTGATTACTGTTAGTAGGGAACTTACAGTCCTCTTAGATACCATAGCTTGCACTGATGTTAGGATGTATTTTTCACAAATTACATATAGAAATAAGAGTCAGGGCACCGTGATCCTCATGGACAGACATGTAACAAAAATCAGGTAGAGGTTTTATGATAAGGATTAAAGAGAGTTATGAGGCCTGTGATTATTACAAGTTCAGTGATAACACCAATACTATGATTGTGTAACTGTGACAAGAAAGACAACCCTGGAACATATAACAATTGCTGAAGTGTATAGACCATCAAAGTCAAGTGTTGATGACTTAGAAGAAGTCATACATTTCTTGCATGAAACATAGGAGGGAAGAATAATAGTGTCTGGGGACCTAAATTTACTAGAAACAGACTGGAATAATATTGATTCAACAATATTAGTAAGGACATTTTTTACAACATTATGTTCATGAACAGCAAATTGCTTTACATTGTAAAAAACCTACCAGGGAAAGGAACATACTAGACATTGCTTGTGTTCCTAAAGAAATTGCTGTTACTTCATGTCAAGTTTTACCACCATTGATGTGCAATGATCATGGGGTTATAAAGGTTAATTTTTTTGCCAGATAATTCTACCAAACTGAAATCTAAACTAGTGTACAGAAGATTAAATACAGATTATGTGAAAGCAAACTAGTCACAATGTAAAACTAAATGGAGTGATGCATTCAGTGGGAAAAAAGTGAAGAAGGAATGTATTTGAAACAGAAATTGTTTGAGTGCAAAAAAATTAAAAAAAAAATTGTTTGAGTGCAAAAAATAAAAAAAAATGTTTAACATCAGGATCTAGGTGTGCAATATCAGCAGGATATATTTACGTAAGAACAAGACACCTGAATAAAGTGAGAGAAAAAAAATATCAGAAATGGAAAAGAGGTTGTACTACAACTTTGAAAACTGAAACAGATAAACTGAACAAACAAATTCAGTGTAGTGTGAGATAAGATGAAGAAAAATTTGGAGAAAATTTATATTAAGATATTCTGTGGGATTCAGTAAACTCTGTGTAGGTTTTGTGTGAAGCTTACATAGAGTTTATGTGTTTGTACAGTGAGCAGCAGCAGTGATTACATATTCATGCCGCATGTTGTGTTTAAACATAATTATGTCTGGTTTCATGGCTGGCATCAGTTTTGCAGGCCAGGAAATAATGTAAAGCAAAACAAATAGCAAACTTGCTTATAGCAGAGCAAAGTGGATTAGCAGGATTGAGTGGAATACCACAGTGATCACCAGAGTTTATCATATAGTAATGCTTATGGTCTAAACACACTACAGGATAGTGTATACAGTGCAGAGTATTGTGAAATGCCATCCCAGGCAAAAGTTCTGTAAATTATCTGGAAGGGTACATGGACTGGCATGTAAAATAAACAGTCAGAGGAAGTGTGTGTAGTGAATAGGGACACACAGATGAATTGTGGGAATGAACACAGGGAAAGAGCACAGGTGAAACATAATATACAGCAGATGAGGATATGTAAATGGAAGACAGTTGTAGCAGGAAACGTAATCACATGTCGACATGGTACAGTATGGACTGCACGGTAAAAATGTATATTATTTGACTGTCAGACAAGGTGAAGATAATGAAGATGTCTTTTAGAGACATGAACAATGGAGAGGGTATATATCAGGGTTGTTATATACAGTTGGTGTTGGGTTCATATTGTGAAGCTATGCAAACCGATATGCCTGAATATGAGTGTAATGTCACCAGAGTTTCCAGCAAGTGGGACACAGTTGCAGGTTCATGGACAACAATAAAAAGAAGGATGCACAATTATGGACAATATCAGAAGAATACCACCAGTAATGCCATGTCTCTGACACAACATATGTGATTCTGAGTGATCAGAGATGTTTCTGCATGAACACACTTGTACAACTATTATGACATGTCAGCAATCTATGAGGGTAATCAAGCACACTGTTCTGACAATGTAACATCTGTTGGAGGTGTTAGGATGGACATTGCTATACCTGTATCTCTATCTCACATTATGATAATATATATATATATATATATATATATATATATATATATATATATATATATATATATATATATATAGATATAGCACAATCCACACTGTCATGAATGTAACCCATGCTATCAATGTTGTCAAATGGCTATGTATGTACTGTGTGCATCAACGCAACAGGTATCACACATGCATCTGGTGTAACACCTTGATGGGTGTTCTGTACCATCAGACAGCAATGTTTATGCAACAAAAAGAAAACTAAGGTATGGTCAATAAGATGTGTGACAGGTCACTGTGGCAAAGGTGGTACACTTCAGTAAACATCACTAGAAGATGTGTAGGGAAGTACATGAAGAAGGGTGCATAGTACTCAGTGGTGTGATGAAGGCTGTGAGCTATTCAGTCATTATGGCATTTGATGTGGATGTCCTGAACATACTCATGAGTTGTGCTACATACAAGGGAGTAGTCACCACTGTGGCCACATGCTGCTGGACATTCCATATAACATCTACCCCAGGACACAGGTCACATACCAATTGGTCTGCTTATTGGGTGTGATGACTAGATTATCCTTGCATAGTATGTTTGTTTTCATGATGTAACAAATCTCGCAATGCTTTTGTTTCATCTCATGTGTTGTCATGGCTGTGGTAGCAATCTTTGGTGTATGTTCAGAACTCGTTGTAAGCACTAAATAAGCTACAAATTACTACAGCACTAAACTTTCCTCACTTGTCTAGAGGAATACAGTTTTTAATACTTAATAAATATGCACCTATCCAGGTATGTTTAAGGGTCAACTCCCGGTGGTTTCTCCTGTCTTACCTGATGAATCTGGGCATCTTGGTGCATTGCAGCAATTGCCTTGTACACAGATATCCCTCTCCTCTTACCACCCAGCACTACAACCTGTGAGAGATGCACTTATATAGCCAAACTGGAAGCAAAGCTCTCTTCACCAAAGGCTGGACAAGACAGTCAAGAGGAGAAGGTAAACACTTGCACTACACCACACTCATCACATAGTCCCTCAAAATCTACACCACCAAAACACACACATAGCAACACAAAACACACACCATCATTCGCGGAGGCTCTCAATAAAAATCTGCTCAAGCAACAGAGACCTCCAAAGCAGAAACGCATGCAACCTCCACCCCCCAATACAACCCAAATGACACATAGCCCACAAACTCAGTGTGCCACTCAACCACAGCCAATAAGGCATAACAACGTACCCAACACTTTAGTCATAGGTGACTCTATAGTCAGGCACACTGATGTTCCACTCACCAGGCTAAACAAGGGGAAAGTTACTGTCAGCTGCCTGTCAGGTGCCTGGATCTGCCACATAACGCACGCACTCAGGTCACTCCACAACAAGTACAAATATGACTCTGTCATTGTCAATGTTGGTATGAATGACCTGAGATGTGCTTCCCTGGACTACATGAAAAGAGACATGGAGGAGCTCTCTGATCTTGTAGCCCAGACAGGTATGACCCTAGCCCTGAGTAGCATCCTCCCATCACCCACAATAATACCACAGTACAAGGACAAAATGATTGACTTCAATAATTAGCTAAACTTCTGGCATCATTCTAAGGGGATCCAGTATCTGTCTTCCTGGGATGACATGATCGACATACCACAATGCTTTGCCAGAGATGGCCTGCACCTGTCTCCCTTGGGATTCTGTATACTGGCTAAGGTTCTTGCCACCCCTATAGTGCCTTTTTTAGGCAAGGTTCAAATGACAAATTCATCACCATAACAGGTACAAGCAAGCAAAATCTGAGGGTAATGCTACTCAATGCTAAAAGTCTAAATGTCAAAATGCATTCACTCAAGGCCCTCCTTAAAATGGAGAACATCGACATCTGTGCAGTGACAGAGAACTGGTTCAAGGCTCCAGAGAGCACCCCTGCATTACCAGGCTATAAGTCATACCACACCTTTCAGCCACCTAACCTGGACCGAAACAATAAAGGTGGAGGCGTGTCCAGATTCATTAAGGATATCCACATCTCCAGGCTAGTTGCTCAGCATAATGCATCCAAGATTATCCATGTGCAACTAACTCTGGGCAAGACCGCAATCCAAATTGTAACTTGCTACAGATCCCCCACCATGCCCCAAGATTCCCATTTCTCATTTCTTGATACACTGGAAAATATTAGGGTACAACCCAATACCCTAATAATGGTCAATTTCAACTACCCCACCATGAACTGGGAAAACTACTCATGTACCAACTATTTTGCTCAACGTTTTTTGGAATTCATAAATTCCAAAGTCTTGGATCAACTTATCCACACCCCCGTTAGGGGCAGCAATATCCTAGGCCTGATCAATACCAACATGGGCAACCAGTGTTCCACACCAGAGGTCAATTCCTCATTGGTCAGATCCAACCACAAGCTAATCAGCATAGACATCCACATCCCACCCCCACCCCATTAGGGAAACCACTGTAAAAAGTTTCTCCAAAGCCAACTTCATGCTTCTTAAGACAGAAGTGGCAAACTTCATGACACCCATGCAGATGGACAATAGAGGTATGACTGCTGAATCCTACACAAATGCACTTTATAAGCACTTCCACGAGTGCATGGATCATGCTATCCCTAACAGAACCAAGATCCTATCCTCCAAAAAAAGGAGGCCAATCTGGTGGTCCCCTGCCATAAACAAACTCTACAACAGAAGAAAGAAACTGTTGCAAAAAAGAGTAAAACCCCATGACTGGAAGAAGTCCATGGTCAGCCTCAGTAAGAAGGTGAGATCCCTCATAAAATCCTCCAAAGCTAGTTATGAAAACAAAATTGCCACTGATTCTAAAGACAACCACAAAACATTCTATAGCTATGTCAAGAATCTCAATGGCAATACTCAGATCTGCTCTGAGTTACAGCACAATGGCACTAAATATACAGAACCAACTGACATTGCCAACATCCTGGCAGGTAGGTTCCGTGATAACTTTACCCCCCCTTACCCCCTAAAGGGTCCTTCTCTATACCGGAAGAATGCAAAGTTCCTGTAATCATGGCAGCACAGGTAAAAACCACACTCTCCAAAGCCAAGAACACAGCATCCATTGGACCAGACAATATCGCAGACTGCATTCTACAAGAACTGAAGAATGAACTGGCACCCCAAGCACCATGTTCAGTCAGAGCCTCACCTCAGGCTTTGTGCCCACTCCATAAAGGGGGAGCCACCATGGACCCTGGGAACTACTGCCCCATTAGTCTAACGAGCCTGGTCTGCAAGGCCATGGAATGTGACATCATGGAACTTATAAACAAAGACATTGGTAATCTCCAAACTCTGGACCCCACCCAGTTCAGGTTTGTAAAAGGCAGATCATATCTCTTAAACCTGATTGACTTCTTTGAAGCAGTCACCAAAGCCGTAGATGAGGGTAAGGTGGTTCACACAGCCTATCTAGATCTCGCCAAGGATTTTGATACCATCCCCATTCTGGAATCATAGATAAACTCACTAAACTAGGTTTAAATCCCTATATCACAAGACGGGTTGCTAACTGGCTCACTGACAGAACCCACACTGTGAAAGTAGCAGACTCCAAATCCGACTTCAGACCAGTGACAAGAGGAGTACCACAGGGTTCAGTCCTGGGTCCTCTCCTGTTTGGTATCCACTTTTCTGAAGTACAGGCTAACACAGAAGGTCTTTGGCTAATGAAGTCCACAGATGACTGCAAACTAGGAGCCATAATTGAAACTCCTAGCGATGTGGACATCCTACAAAAGGGCCTCACTGAGACAGATGCCTGGTGTCAAAGCCATGGCCTCAAGCTCAATGCAAAAAGTGCACTGTCATCCCCTTTGGTAAAAACTCTGTACCCATGAGCTACCACATAGGTGGTAGTATACTTAACACTGAAAGTGTGATAAGAGACCTTGGGACACAGGTGGACAGTAGACTCTCCTTTGATAATCACATCGCCACAGTAGTCAGAAAATCCTTCTACATGGCACACCTCATCACAAAAGGTTTCTCATCCAGGAAAAAAGAGGTCATTGTTCCCATCTACTTGTCACTCATTAGACCCATTATAGAGTACAATGCCCCTTTTGGTATGTACCTCACAAAACATATACAACAACTGGAAAGGCCACAAAAATACCTCACAAAGAGGATTACCGGCCTCAAACAGATGCCCTACGCAGACTGTCTCAAAAAATTCCCGCTTTACTCCATCGCATATCGCCTACTCAGAGGTGATCTCTGCCTAACATGCAAAGCTATGTCAAACCCAGAGCTGTTGGACATGCTCCACTTAAAGAAACCCCAATCTCTCTGAGCTACACGCTCTAGGGACCTAAACCTTGTCACCACATTAAACAGAACATGCAGAAGGGATAGATTCCTGTCCCAAAGACTTCCCATACTCGGGAACAAACTACCTATCTATATCAAACAAAGCTCCTCATTAGGACTCTTCAAGAAAAATCTTGATGATTGGATGGGAAATAGGAAATTCACCCTGGGGATCACCTCTGTGGCTCTGCTTGACAGGGGCACAAGAAAATAATTTTCTTGGGTGGTGAAAGCCAGGGTACCTTTTTGGCTAGGCTTGTATAGGCCCTAGCATCGATAGCCGAGTACCTACCTATGAACCTATGAACTTATGTTGATACTGTCTGTATTATACTAATATCACAGTTGGAGTCAATGATTGCCCACAATCTGTAGTCCTCCAGACAGTTGTTTGGATACAGTGTGTCTATGTGTATATCATTCTTGATGTCTGTGACTTAAATAATGGACAGGAAAGGGCCTAGCAGACAGCATTGATGTATGCACCTGATTGCTAGCTCTGAGATATAGGTCACTTCAGACATTTTAACATATTTATATGACATGTAGTTGATCCAGTGGTTTACCCACTTGCTGTTATAGGTGTTTATGGCCACATCTGTCAGTGCTGAGTGAATACCTCAGTGTGGATTTGTGTCACATGCCTTGGCCTGGTGAAGTTCCACAGGATGATAGTGTTCTCATCATGCATGTCTTCAATGACCTCTTTGAAAACATTTAAAGGTGTAAGAGACATGGATGTAACATTAATAACTCACACATATGTGGCACACAGCTGGGATATTACTAGGGTCCATTTAGAAAAGGTCAGTGATGACATGTTGGTCTACCTCACAGATGAGGAGAATCAAGATGTGTCTATACATGTGTGAATCAGGTGCTGTCCCCCCAGCTCAGATGGGTGCATGTTGATGTACACTGTTCTATGGGAGACACATGTGCAAAATCCAGAGCTATGTATGGGACCATGTTTTTTTTTTTTTTTTTTGATGGACAGGTGCCCTTTTTTTTTACTTCAGTAAGAGAGGAATGCCAAGTAAAAGGGACATTGGTATTTCTGGGTTGGGTAAGCTGGGTAGGTTAGAAGCAAATGTAAACAGGACAAACAAGACAAGAAACAGGGACAGTGAGTGACATGAAAGGTTGGGGGACACCATGACTGGGGTGAGGGAGTGGACAATGCAATCTCATTCCCATCAAACATGGGGAGAGTGAGAATCTAATCCTCACCCTCAGGACTGTTATCACTATCCCCTTATTTCGCTGGCTGCTGGAGTGCTTGATTTCTAATCCTGCTATGGACCATGAGGGAGAGCAGCCTCTCCATCTGGCATAGGTCTATACCAATGGTGCTGTGCATAACCTTATACACCAACCCTGGCATCTCCTGGTGGGTGATGAAATCCCCATCTCTGCCAGTACTCCTGGAGGATACCACAGCACCAGTTGCCAGGGTAGTACTACCTGAGACCGGACGTATTGAAGGGGCAGCAGAGACAGTACTGCCAGATTGGGTCTCAGATGTGCAGGGCATCGGTGCCGGAGCTGGTGGAGCGGGGGCAGGCTAACCCACTGAGTTTGTCCTACCTAGCTGTGCTGTTAAGCATTTAGTGATTTGTTATAGATGGATGATATGGAGACATTTTGATGACACATAACAGAAAAAAAAAGACATAAGTGTTGGGGTGAGAGAAAAAAAGATAAAATTATTATCATGATATGTGACATACAATGCATTATCACAATTATGCAATTATTTTATCTGAAGTATTACATTTAAGTATATATCCTCAAAACTACACTCTATAATTATGGATTGCTTAAATAATCCTTGCATTGCAAATATATTGCACATATGCTTGGTTCAATTATACAGGTTACAGTTAACAGGAGGGAATTTATGCCACTTGTATAGATTTTAATTTATGTGATGTTATTAAAGAATCACAGTATTGTATAATTGTTACTTGTGGTATTTCAACCCACAACCTCTGACTACAGTCTTACACTTGACTCCTAAAATTGGATTGGTCTACAGACTTATGCATGAATACTTACTTTTACAGTTAGGATATGCATGCTTACTTTGCTACTACTATACAGACAACAAAAACATTTATCTTTACCCTTTAAAGCTACAATGATACTTACTTCTGTTGTGCTGCATACATAGCACGTGATTCCCTCAGTCTCTCCAGATTATCAGCATGAGCTTCCCTGTTCAACTCAATTTCAGGATTAGCTGTGAAAAGAAATGAAAAGAACAGAAGAGCATCATGCATAGCAGTCTTGGTTATATTCAGCTTTCTATGTATTATAAGTTCTCTTTATTAGCATACTTACACAACTGTGGGATGTCACTAGTTCAAAACTCATCCAACCACTGATTGAGTGTATCCCTCTTGCACCTTTTTATATTGTTGAAGTGGTACCTACACTGTTTTCCAGTGCATAGGATGACAGTTGCACTGGATACAGCCTTCACCAGACTATTCCAGCCTCAGACTGTGAGACAGAATATTCTCCCTGCAGAAGCCTTTGGCTATGACATTTTACCAGGAGGTATTACTGTTTCAAGGAGAACAATATTTCCCACGAGGAGCTTCCAGGTAGACTCATCTATCTCAATTGTTAAATACTTCTTGTATAGTAAAATAGTGACAGCAATACTCTGTTTAACATAAAATTAATTTGGGGTATAGTTTTACAATGATACAGGTAACAACACATTCTTATTGATTACACATGGGCTTAGGGAGGACTTCTCATCCTAGTTCTTGTTAAAGGTATCATTAATGGACATATAAAGGGCAAAATGTTTTAACCCCATGTGTTACTGTTAATTGTGATGATGGAGTCCTTACCTTCTGTGTAACTTATTCCAGGAAAATCATCCATGGAAAGCATAGCATCATCTGCACATGGTAAGCTAAATATTTTTTTTTGTCAGTAGTGATGAGCAGTTCAAAGAAATATTAATTTTATCCATATGTCTGATGTGGGTGTCAGGACTGTTATGTGTATTGCTGTCTGTCTGTAGTAGTGGTAGTACTGTTAGTTTGTTAGCATGCATTTGACTGTAGTAGTGTAGCTATCAATTTCTTTCTTGTTTGTGTCGCTTATTATCACAGCTAATCCCGACAGTGGAAATGTAGAACTCTTACCACCTGATGTCAGCATATTGGTAGACTCTGATAATTATAGTGGCCAAACAGAGGCACACCTGGGGGTGCAGCGGTTGGATCTGACACCGAGGTTAACATTCAGCTATCCCCTGTAATTCTATCGGACACAGCCAGTAGGCCTGCTTCAACCCATACCAGTGATGCCTCAGATATTGGACAAGTGGAGACACTCTATCACTGAGGTGTGGTTACTGTGGCCTCAGTGCTTGTTCACTGTAGCCATAACCTAAGTGTGGAGAGGTGCCATGCAGGAGGGTTGTTATGGGTGCTCAGAGGAGGCCTGCTGTCCATCCTCCACCTGATCCAGGTGCGTCTTCCTGTGCCAATTGACATATGTTTAGGACCATAATGGAAGCGCAGACACATTCCTGTGTGTCCTCCAGAGAAATGCTTAGGGTTGTAGATGTGGCACAGGCTGACATGCATGACTGGCTCCACCATGTTGCAGATTCAATGGATCTGATGAATGACACATTGGAATGGACGGTGTCTGTGATGGAACATCAGCTGGGAAGGCGACGGCATCCTTGTGGGCTTAGGTTAGCCACATCATCTGATGTTAGCTGTAGTGGCCATGCCTGATCATGCTCCCCTTGTGGCACTAATTCCACTGCTCCATCAGTGGTTGAGGTGTCCACACCCAGATGTGGCAGGTCATGGGGTGATGGGGCTGGGTGTTCTCGTGAGGGGAGTTCATCCAGCAGACATCAGTCACATTCAGGTAGTAGCAGTGCATCTGAATGTGGGCATGAATATGCCAGTGCAACTCCTGGCAGAGATAGTTCTCATGGTTGGGCCCAACAATGATGAACTGCTACCTCTACCATTCATGGCTCACACCTGAAACCAGAACAGTTGGTAGAATTAAACATTTTTTGCATCAGTATTTTTAATAATCTTCTGAGGGTTGTGAAGTCTGAAACTGAAATGTGTCTCATTACTTTCTTACTTTTCTCTTTAATTATTTTCCAGTACAAAAGTATGATGGCAAACTGAGGACATTTGGTGGCCATCAGTACTTTTGGGAGGTATGAATGCGTGAATCTTTGATGTCCATTGCCTACTACTTGACAGACAGCACATGTATTCACATATGTCTCTGCTGTCGCATGTTAGTCATTTCTATACAAATCACCCATCTTTTACTTGCTTACATTACCAAGTAACAACATGCAAGGATATGCCATTCATTTGTATTATTACACAATACACTCCAGTTTCAACACTTACCTTGTAAACCCTGCAGTTGCAACAGTTTAAGTAAAGGGCTGATTATGTCTGTTGCTAGAAGTACACAGCCATTGCATGGGTAGGTAATTGTGAGTGTTGCCTGGCATCAATGTTACTATAGATTTGTGCATGGGATGAAGGATTTAGCCCCTTGGTTGGTGAATGAGTGTGCTATGGGTTGCCTCTTAGCCACTGTGAGGGCATACTAAGCATGCCTACATCTGCCTACACCCATAGCAGCTGCTGGTTCTCCCTCTGACTTCTCACCTGTGTGTGGCTGTTGTGACCTTGCTGCTGGTGGTGGGATGTGTGCCCTTTCTCTTTGTTGATCCTGCTGAAGCTGCTTTCTCAGGATGATGTTGTGTAGCATGGCACAGACAGTGAATATTTCAGTACATGTATGTGGATTGAACTGCAGGGTTCCCCCAGCTGTATCTAGGCACCTGAACTGCGATGTCAGGAGCCCAAACACAAGCTCTATGATATTTCTGGTTTGAACATGTGCTTCATTATGGCATTCTTCAGTGGGTGTGTGTGCATTTCTGATGTGTGTCATCAGCCATGGTTCCAGTGCATAACCTGCATCCCCCAGTAAATGACACTGTGGGATACAGTTGGGAGTGTGCCAAATATGTGAGTCATGGTAACTTCGTGGGTTGATAGCACACACATTCAAAATTATTCCCTTAGCATTACACATGACTTGGCAGTTAATAGAGTGGAAGCCCTTTCAATTTATGTAGAGCCTTCCCCGTTCCCCAGGTGGTGCCTTGACTTTTATGTGTGTGCAATCTATGGCATTCAGTACTTCAGGGTAGTGTGCACTGTGTAAAGCCACTTACTGAATACAAAACAGTATGTTATACAAACAGTGCACACACACCCACTCAAGAACGCCATAATAAGGCACATGCTCAAAACAGAAATACTAAGCATGTGTTTTGGCTGCTGAAGTCACAGTTCCAATGCCTAGATACATCTGGGGGAGCCCTATAGTACAAACCATGTATATGTACTGAAATCCTCACTGTCTGTACCATGCTTCACAGCATCATCCTGAGAAAGCAGCTTCAGCAGGATCAACAAGAGGAAGGGGCACACATCACACCACCAATGGCAAGGTCAGCATAGCAACGTGCAGAAGTTCATCGTGCATACAGCTGCAGTCATAACAGATGGGTTATCCTGCTGTCAGGCGGGTCCTCGGTCGGCCGAATTCCAAAGTCTAGGTCCGGCGTCGGTTGTCGTCGCTTCTTCCCTGATGTCAGTGCGGCAGGGGTATAAAAGAGGCAGCCGACGCCATTTTCTACAGTCTTTCTTGCCGCGCGGTGCCCGAAGCAGAAGCAGTTCGCAAGTGCCGGTCGGCCAGCTCCTGAGATTTACGAAAGTATTTCAGCCGAAGTCTTCTTGAAAGCTAAGTACCCCGTTGGGGAAACTTTTCTTGCCTCAGAGCGATGTCAGACAAAGTTAATAATTGCATTTCATGTGGGAAGCAAATACCGCATAAGGATTTCCACTTTCTGTATACCTTGCTTAGGCCCAGACCACAACGTCTCGGCCTGCCGTTTTTGTGCTAGATTCAATAAGCGCACTATTAAGCGTCGGGCGGAGTTTGCCCTTCACTTTTTTGGCAAAAAATTTAATTATATTATGTCGTCGGATACTCCGACTCCAGTTTTGAGCAAAAAACGCAAAGATAAGGCCCGACATACGAGGTCCACACCACCTACTGAAACCACGCTAAGGCCGACTACCGGTTCTCCGGTACTCAGCGAGATGCCTACGCAGCCCCTGAGTACCGATGACAATGCATTACCGGTGTCTTCAGTACCCGAGGTCGCAGGCTCCTCGGCCCCCAATCCTACTACAGATCCCGACGCCACTCCTGGCGGGGAAATTCAGAATTTAGACAGGCCTGCCATTTCTCAAGGGGTCTTCAGGCCTTCCTCCTTCTCTATTAAAGCCTTCACTAAATCTAAAGCAGCCATGAAAACCAAAAAACAGGTTTCTCAGACCCCCTCTCAAGGCATCATGCCTAAAAAACAGATGCTTAAAATGGCTGAGGATTTGATTACTCTTATCAGGGGTTCTCAGCCCCCCTCTGACAAAAGGCCCAGATTAGAGGAAGACTACCCTTCCTCAGATCAAGCTTCTATTACCTCAGAACTATCTGAGGACCAGGATTATGCCTATTCTCAATTCGAAGACTCTGATGCAGAGGAGTCTATTCCCTTGGTCTCCCCCCCTGATGACTTCTCTTTTGGGGAAACCCTGCATACATTGAGGGAACACTTTCACTGGGAAGGCCAAGATTACTCAGATTCCAAGAAAAGGCTCAGGGAATTTCTTCTGCTCCCCCAGCATAGGCCTCTGGCTATCCCTCCTGTTTTAGATATATTGGATGATGTGTACACAGAAGCCAGCCTTAATCCTGATTCTTTGCCTCTAGCTCCTGTTAAACCAGACAGGTATTACCGGGTTCCTGACTCTCACCATTTCCTATATAACAGCCATACTGCTGACCCAGAAACAATTTCACAGGGTCCCAAGGGAATTAAGGCCTCTACTGCTAAAAATCCATTACCTTCAGAGAGAGATTCCAGAGCTTTAGAAAGGTGGGGGGAAAAAGTGTACACCTCGGCCACTTTAACCATGAGGGCATTAAACTGTCAGTTCCATATGTTAAAGTATCAACAGTTTTTGATATCTCAGCTGAAAAGCAAGATGACACAACCAGAACAACCAGATTTAAAAGAGTTGCAGGATTTGTTGCATGGTGCAGAGCAAGTGGGTAAACATACCTTGCAGTGTGGTTTTGATGCTTTAGAGGCCTCATGTAGAGCTGCTGTTACGGGGTCTGCTATACGTAGGCATGCTTGGCTCAAAGAGCAAACCTTACCAGATCATGTCAAAGCTAAATTATTAGATGCACCTCTTTAAAAAGATGTATTGTTTGGTGTTAAAGCTGAGGAGGTGCTAAAGAAAATGGAGGAAAAAGCAAAATCAATGCAAACAGTGAAAGATTTCCTGCAGGTACAGCCTCCACGTTTCAGCAGAAACTGGCCTTCAAAAAATTGGTCCTTTCCAGCCACGGACAGACCTCAAAGGGGCAGATACAGGCTCCCAAGGGGCAGAAGGCAACCTCAAGGATCTTTCAGAGCCAGACAGTGGCAAGCACCAACCCCAAGAGGTGGAGAAGATAGATCACAGTCTTTTAGAAAACAGACACAATGACTTCCCCCTACACCTGCCAAGCAAAGCTTTAATGGCAGCACCTTTGGGCAGAAAACTGACATTATTCTCAAAAAATTGGCATATTGTTACAAAAGACAAATGGATTCTGGACATTATAGACAGAGGCTACAGGTTCCACTTTCACACCCTTCCAAAAATGAGAGGCATGCCAAACCTGCCACAAAATCAAAGGGCAGAGGCACAAAAACAAGTTTCAGCTCTCATGGACATGAAAGCAATTCAAGAGGTACCTGCAAAAGAACAAGGTCAAGGGTTTTATTCCAGACTATTCCTGGTACCGAGGAAAGACAAAGATTGGAGACCTATCTTAGACCTATCCATCCTAAACACATATCTATAGGTGCCAAAATTCAAGATGCTCACATTACAGCAGCTTCTTCCCATGCTGGGCAAGGAGTCTTGGCTGGTAACATTGGACCTCAAGGAGGCATACCTGCATGTCCCTATCAGACAAGATTGCAGAAGATACCTCAGATTTCTTGCAGGTTCAACCCATTACCAATTCTCTGCATTGCCCTTTGGCTTATCTACTGCGCCCAGAGTGTTTACGAAATGCCTGGCATCAGTAATCGCGTTCTGCAGACTACAAGGGATACAAATCTACCCATATCTGGACGACTGCCTGATCCAAGCAGACAGCAAGGACATACTACTGCAGCACCTGGCATTTGTAATAAAACTGTTGAACTTCCTGTGATACACAGTCAACAAAAAGAAATCAAAACTAATACCCTCTCAACAAATAATTTTCCTGGGTGCCAGCTTGGATACAACCACCCAGATGGCCTACCTCACGTCAGACAAGCAAGGCCAACTGTCTCAATACTTCAGAAAAATGGCAACTTACACCAGGCTAACTGCAAGGAAAATCCTGCAGGCTCTGGGATTCATGGCATCTTGCATCCTACTAATCCCATGTGCAAAGCTGCATATGAGGAAACTTCAATGGTACCTGAAAAACTTATGGTCTCAACACAGCCACAGCTTGGAAACAATTATCCCACTCATTCCATGCCTTCAAAATGAATTTTTGTGGTGGACTCAAGCTTGCCAAAGAAACACAGTTCTTCCTTTCTGTGTATCTCAAGCAACTCAAATCATCAAAACAGACGCCTCAGACTATGCCTGGGGAGCACACATGACAGATCAGTGCATTCAGGGAAAATGGACCCAAAAAGAGAAGCACCTTCACATCAACCAAAAGGAGATGCTAGCCATGCAAAAGGCTATTATGACCTTCAAAGACCTACTGCATCCAGGCCAGCTATTGATAAGGACAGACAACACCACAGTGATGTGGTACATAAACAAACAGGGGGGAACTCATTCATACCCCCTGTGCAGGCAAGCCATGACCCTATGGAACACAGCACTGGAATTGCAAATTCAACTGCAGGCACAATTCCTGCCAGGGAAGGAAAACACACTGGCAGACAACCTAAGCAGAAATATGACAGATCCACACGAATGGAAGTTGCATCCTCAACTTTTCACAAAGATAACTCAGGCATGGGGACAGCCAGACATAGATCTCTTTGCTACCCACAGAAATTGCCAGTTAAAAAAAATTTTGTTCAAGGACCTATCATCCACAGGCCTGGAAAGTGGACACACTTTCCTTCAATTGGGCAACATTGACAGTCTATGCCTTCCCGCCTCTTCCAAGCTGCCCAAAGTTCTATTAAAAGCCAGAGCAGAGAGGCCGAAAATGATTCTCATCGCTCCAGACTGGCCAAGACAACACTGGTATCCGCTCCTGAGGAGCATGACACATTCCCCACTATGGATCCTACCTCTAGTCCCTCTTCTGTTGTCCCAGCACAACTACAAAACCCTTCACAGCCATCTCAAAACTCTAAATCTAGCTGCATGGAGAATTCCTTGATTTCCCAACAGTTTCTCCTCTCCAAGGAGGTGCAGGATGTCATCTTGGAGGCCAGAAGACCTTCTACTAGAAAGGCTTACTCCGCCAAATGGAAACGAATTTGTGCCTGGAATCAAGAAAAGGGACAGAATCCTTGGGTAATAAATATACCTGAAATTTTACAGTACCTAGCTGAGATGTTAAACAATGGACTTTCCTTCTCCTCCATCAAGATCCACGCTTCAGCCATCTCTGCACAATACAACACAGATCCTCCATTATTCTCTCACCCTCTCTTAAGGCAGTCCCTCAGAGGGACAAAGAATTTAAAACCCCCAAGGAAACCACCAGTCCCTGCTTGGGACCTCAACTACGTATTGAAAAAGCTGACCCTTCCTCCCTTCGAGCCAGCTTCTTCAACAGAGTTACGGTACTTGTCATGGAAAACAGCCTTTCTTCAGCTATCACCTCAGCACGCAGGGTTTTGGAGCTACAGGCCCTCATGGCTGTGCAACCATTCATCATTTTCCATCAGGACAGAGTTTCCTTATGAACCAATCCTACCTTTATGCCAAAGGTAGTATCCAGTGTAGCTTTGAATCAGACTAACCACTTACCTACCTTTTATCCTAATCCACAAAACAAAGGGGAAACATTACTACATTCCTTGGACATTCACAGACAACTTCGTTACTACTTGGACAGAACAAAGCCATTCAGGAAATCTGAGCAACTCTTTGTGTCCTATGCTGTAGGTGCTCAGGGAAAGGCTATTTCCAAACAGACAATTTCAAAATGGATAGCCCACTGCATACGTTTTTGTTACTCATTCCATGGAAAAACTGTGCCTGCATGCATCAGATCCCACTCCACCAGAGCCAAAGCTACCTCTGCAGCCTTCCTCAGGGGTGTCCCTACCAAGGACATTTTGGAAGCAGCCACCTGGAGTTCAGTGCACACTTTCTCCAACCACTATCACCTCCCACTATACTCAAAATCTAGAGCGGGCTTTGCCACAGCAGTCCTGCAGGGCATCCTAGCCCCTCCTAGTTCCACTTAGTGCCTACCACCCTTACTTAGCTTTGTGATTCTACCCATCTGTTATGACTGCAGCTGTATGCACGATGAACATATACAGTTTTGTACCTACCATAAATGTAGATGTTCGAGTGCTCATACAGCTGCAGTCTAGGTTTCCCTCCCTCCATCCCCTCTTAGGACAGGCCTTATGACAAACACTTTTCATGTAACCTTTTTGGGGTATTCTTTTATGGTGTATTTGCTTGCAACTACTGTTTTTGATTTATCAACATTGCATCTTTGCATAACATTATGTTTGCCTTCCTTCTGGGGGCACCTGACATCTGGGGCAAGAAAAACTGAAGAAAATGGCGTTGGCTGCCTCTTTTATACCCCTGCAGCACTGACGTCAGGGAAGAAGCGACGACAACCGACGCCGGACCTAGACTTTGGAATTCGGCCGACCGAGGACCCGCCTGACGGCAGGATAACCCATCTGTTATGACTGCAGCTGTATGAGCACTCGAACATCTACATTTATGGTAGGTACAAAACTGTACTGTGAGGAGTCAGAAAGGGAACCAGCAGCTGCTATAGGTGTAAGCAGATGTAGGTGTGCTCAATATCCCCTCTCATTGGCTAAGAGGCAATGCATAGCACACTCACTCACCAATGAAGGGGCTAAAACCTTCATCCCATGCTATTAGAGTAACATTGATGCCAGGCAACACTCACAATTACCTACCCATGTATTGGCTGTGTACTGCTAGCAACAGATAGAGTCAGCTCTGAATGTAAACTGTAGAAACTGCTGGATTTACAAGATAAGCGGTAAACCTGGAGTGTTAAAACAGAACTGTGTAATAATACAAATGAATAGCACATCCTTTCATATTGTTATTTGGTAATGTAAGTAAGTAAAAGGTGGGTGATTTGTACAGCAATGACTTTAAAATGTGATAGCAGAGACCTATTTGAATCCATGTGTCTTTTATCAAGTCATAGGCCTCAGGCATTAAAGATTCACACATTCATACCTCTCAAAATTACTGATGGTCACCGAATTTCCTCAGTTTGGCTTCATACTTTTGTTCTGGAAAATCATTATAAAGACAGAAGTTAGGAAATAATGAGACACATTTCAGTTTCAGACTTCACAATCCGCAGAAGTCTTAAAACTACTGATGCAAAAAAATGTTTAGATTCTGTCAACTGTCTAACTTTCTAAGACCAAACATTTTCAAAAGTACGATTAGCAGAACAACTTCACAAACAGATTTACTAAGCACTAAGAAAGCTATGTACCCCGAGCATCAGACACAAAGCTTAGGTATCCCTGAATCCACAAGATAGAAAACAAGGATATGTCACAGATATCATCACTTGCACACAGTGTTGAGTGTGTGCATGTGCGTGTGTGTGTGTGTGGGGGGCAGGAAGCCTAGGCTGCAAAAGGTAAGTGAGTACATGTGAGTAAGAGAGAGAGGCAGGCAGACATTTGAATAAAGTAACAAATGGCTAGTAAAACCGAATGAGCTATAAGCTTCATGGCTGAAGCATGTAACTGTTGTGTGTGTGTGTGTGTGTGTGTGTGTGTGTGTGTGTGTCTGTAGAGGCCCTCCAGGTGAAATTGCTGTGTGAGTGTCTGCAGGAACACAGCTAAGCTCTGTGCTATCTCTACATCTTAGTATGTCAGACAGGTTTGAGCCGTGCATGGTATAGGTGGCAGTTCATCGTTGTCATATCTGACCACAAGAACTGGCTCTGCCAGGAGTTGCACTTGCCCATCCACATCCATGGTCAGATACACTGCTGCTACCTGAAAATGACTGATATCTGCTGGATGAGCTCCTCTCATAAGGATGCCCAGGACCACGACCCCATGACCTGCCATGTCTGCATGTGGACACATCAACCACTGATGGAGCAGTAGACGTAGTGCCACTATGGGAGTGTGATCGCACATGGCCACATTGGCTAACATCAGATGATGTGGCTGACCTATGCCCATGTGGATGGCATCCCCCTCCCAGCAGACATTCTATCACAGACACTGCCAGTTCCAACATGCCATTCATCCGATCCATTGAATCGACAATGCAGTGGTGGCAGTCATACATGTCAACCTGTGCCACAAATACAACCATAAGTATTTCTTTAGAAGACCTATTGGAATGTGCCTGCACTTCCATGATGGCCTTAAACATTCATCAAGTGGCACAGTAAGACACATCTGCATCAAGTGGAGAATGGACAGCAGGCCTCCTCCAAGTACCCCTAACCCTCCAGAGTGGAACCTCACCCATACTTTGGCTATGTCAACAGTCAACAGGCACTGAAGCCACAGTAACTGCACTGATCTGATCAAGTGTCTCATCCTCCACCTGTCCAATATTGACTGTCAGCCTCAGGGTCAGATTCAGTTTCTCCACCCCCTGAGTTGTCTCTGTTTGGGAACCATCACCATTAGAGTCTGCTGATACTCTAACATCAGGTGGTATGTATCCCACACTTCCACAGACAGGATCACCTGTGATAATAAGCACCAAACACGGAAAAAAATTAATACCTACACTACTACAGTCCAATATATGCTGACAAACTAACAGTGGTGCCACTATTACAGACAGTATAGCAATACACACATCAGCCCTGACACCCACATCACAAAATAAATATTTCTTTGAACTGCTTATCAGTACTGGCATAAAAATGTTTGGCTTACCATGTGCAAATGAAAGGTAAGGACACCATCATCACAATGAACAGTAACACAGGGGATTAAAACTTTTTAACCTTTATGTGAACATTAACGATACCTTTATCAAGAACTTGAATGACACGTTCACCTCATGGCCATGTGTGATCAACTAGAATGTGTTGTTAACTGTATCAATCTACAATTATTCCTCTCCAAAAGAAATTTAATGTTAAACTGAACTTAAGTATTGCTGTCAATATTTTACCATGCAAGAAGTATTTAACAATTGAGACAGGTAAGCCTACTAGAAACTTCTCCTGGAACTTACTTCTGCTCTCTGAAACAGCAGCACCAACGTCAATGACATGCAGTTGTGCACTTTCCAGCAAGCTGTCTGGATCCCTGACAGTCGATGGGAACTCTTCATTTGGTGTCAATGGTGGCTCTGTAGCAGGCCTCCCACCACGGTACCCATCTGATCACGGGCCCTGCAGCTACTCTCCTCCAGGCCAATAGAATCACATCAGTGGTCCTAAGGTGCACCTGATCATACGTCCTGC
>NC_056744.1:1234791275-1234806275 GCF_019279795.1 Protopterus annectens
TGCTCAACAACACATGTCAATATTGTAAATATAGAGTACTTCTTTCTACTCAAATTGTGCATGTAAAGCATATTTCACTATCTTTTGGGGATCCAAACTAGTCATGTCAAATATCAGTACAACCTTAACACTTACTTTCAGTGAATTTCTGCTTCCTATACTCAATGAAAAAGGTTAATTTGAATCTGTTCTACAGAATTAGCTGGTACAAGGTTGTATTTCTTGTAATCATATTTGTAAACTACAAATGCATTCTCATACCTTGCTTGCATTTCTTGTAAATCCTGTATGTAATTTTTTTCTTGCAAATTTAGTATGTAAACTGTTTTCTATGTGTATGTAAACTTTAGTATGTAAACTGTTTTTCAGTGCATTCTCGAATCTTTTCTCCCCGGGCCTCCACTAAAAATGGGCCAGGTCAACCCAGTGGACTTCCCCGTTAATCAAACTGGAAATAAAAATAAAAATAAAAAAAATAAGTCTGACCTAAATAACCTTGAGACCTATTATAACAAAATAGCCAGATGTGCTGTAAACCACTGTACCACACTCTGCCAGCTCAACTGGCTTGAATACCCAACCAACTGTCTCTCAACCAACTCACCACTGCACACAGGATTATCCACAAGCCAGATCACTGCCTTGCTCTCGTCAACCTATTTGAGCCAAACACAAACTCCAGGTCCGTGAGATCATCTGACAAACTTATCCTAAAGGTAAAAAAAATACAAAAATTATTATGGAGACTCTCTTTATTCTAATAAAAATATTCAAATCCTGGAGCCTATTGCCCCAGCAAATACTTAATAATCCTGATAGTCGCAAATTTAAACTACTCCTAAAAGAACATCTCTCTAACCACAGGCTATGCTCCTGCAACCACCCCGGCTAACTCCTCTAATTTGACTGACTTTTCTTCTAACATTGTACATATTCCAACTGATACGTCCCCTCTCCAGGGATATCATTTATGTGAACTCAAGAAATTTTAAACTTGTCTGTCCTTTGCTTTCCTCCTACCAATTATACTTTTGTATGTTGTTCCTTTCCTCTTACCCATTTAAATAAAGAGAGAAAATACTATGTTTAGTCTTGTTTTCATGTATATTATAAATTACCTATCTGTTATCAATGTATTTAGTATTTGTAATTACCTCTGTCATGTACAAAACTTGTTTATCTTTAACTTTGCTATATTATTGTCAACTACTTGTCTTAGAGCTTTTCTCCATGGGTCTTTGCTGAAACCGGGCCTCAGACCCAGACGGACACTACCAGATAAACAAATGTAAATAAAATAAAGTAATAAAATACACAAATTATTTAAAAACAAATGAGCACTTTCATTTTATTAAATATAAATCTTCATCTAACAAGTTTTCACTGCAAATAATCAAATTTAAATAGTCTTGCTACTTGTTACATGATAGTCAAGCCTCTAAAAAAGGAATGAATTTAAAAGGATAGCAACATTCTTACTCAAAATGCCAGCACTATTAAATATGTTTAAAAATAAACACATTCTTACATGTTCAATAACACAGAAACAATATATATATATAATAATTATTAAAAATCAAAAAATACATATCCATTCTTCATCTTTCAAGTGCTTTTAATTTTAAAAGGCAGCCAATGGATGTCTGTTCATTTAATCCTAGCCATATACTGGCATTTAACATTATTTGCCAGTATAATTCTTGCTTCTCCAGCAATAGAGGCCATGGTCCACCCTTTTTTGGTAGGTCAACTTTTTCAATAATAACACATCTAAAATTATGACTAGAGTACTCTTTAAGATGTTTTACTAAAGCATTATGTTTATTATTTTGTCTGATATCATAAAAGTGTTCATAGACACACACTCTAAGCTTCCGTTCAGTCTTGCCTGTATACAATGGATATAAAAAGTTTACACACCCCTGTTAAAATGCCAGGTTTTTGTGATATAAAAATGAGACCACAATAAATCATTTCAAAACTTTTCCCACCTATAATGTGACCTATAACCTGTATAATTCAGCTGAAAAACAAACAAATCTGTTAGGGGAAAAAATATAAGAAATAAAAAATGTGCAATAAACTGGTTGCATAAGTGTGCACACCCTAGAACTAATACAGGGGTGTGTAAACTTTTTATATCCACTGTAAAATGCAGGACAAGACTGACATAATGCTACATATACAAGACCAGATGTTTGGCAATTCCATAATCTTTTTATTAAAAATCTTACATCCCAAATTCTTGACAGACTAGGAGAAACTTACATGTAGAGTAATGTCCACATTTACTCAAATTAACTGTTCTTTGTTTAATATTTGGTTTTACACCAAAACCTTCAACAATATTTTTTTACTCTGGCCTTTTGTATATACAGTGTGTGGTTTCATATTTATTTTATTTGAAATACTTCCATCATCAGTTAAAATAACTCAATTTTTAAAAATAATTTGTTTAATGATATCACTGTCCATATTAAATTTTGTGATCAGAGAATTCCTATAATTCACAGCCCCCATTGTAGTATTCATTTCTGTACTGTCATTGGTCTCATTAATTTGTGACACATCATAAATAGAAGCATAATTTATAATAGACTGTGTAATCCCATTTTCACTAGAATGGCCCAGTATAGGGGTATAAAAATGTTCTCGCGTTTATTTATTACTTCATGCATTACTTCATTAATAAATGTAACCGGGTATTCCCTGGCCATGAACATAGCTTTAATATGTTCACATTCATTAAAAAACTTTCAGATGGACTAACCATGCAGGCAGCCCTAATAAATTGTCCTTTAATGACCACTCATTTTTTCATAAGTGGATGTGAACTAGAAAAATGCAAATTTGAGAAAGAAAGTAGTCTTCCTATACATTTGTGATGAATATTTCTTATTTACATGTTTATTAATCTTAACGGCCAAATAATTGATACAAGTATCATGTAATTCAAAAGTAAACTTTAAAAAACTAATTGAATTATTAATATATTCCATGAATTCAATTATTTGCTCATTGCAACCTTCCCAAACAATAAAGATATCATCAAAATAATGTGTATATAATTTGCAAAATGTCATATATCCCAATTAAAAAAGAAAGTTGATTTCCCACTGTACCATAGCAACATTGGAAAAAAATTCTGCCATAAGAAGATCCCATTGCAACACCTGTGGTATGTAGATAATATTTGTCCTGAAACATAATAAAATTATTTTTAATACTATTTCTACCATGGTTTCATATGTGTTTATCTTATTTTGTTGAATACCCTTGTCAAAAATAAATTCTACAAACCACTGCTTTACAATATCATGTGAGATTGTAGTGTATAGATCTTTCACATCAATAGTAATAAATTTATAGTTCTCATTAAATTCTAATTGACTTATTTTGTGTTGAAATTGCTACAAATCCCTACATATTTGTGTCTCCTGTGCTAATAGGTTTTTAAGTCTCTCATCTATAAATTAAGCAAATGGATGTGTTATGGAGACCCTACCATCCACTATGTGTTTCATATGATGAGAAATACTTTTATGCATCTTAGGAGCTCCAAATATAAGTACTCTGGAGGTTGAAATGTTTAGGAAATTAACTCTTCCAAATCAATCTGTTGCTCTATATGCATATCATTTAATATGTTCTTAATATTCCTATCAGGAATATTTAACTCATTCAAAGAAATACACTGGTAAGTATCCTCTGATGACACTCTATCATTATAATTATCATCCTCCATGATGACCATCCCACCCCCTTTATCAGGTTGCAAGACCCTTAAATTCCAGTGTCTCACCTCATTCAATAATTCCTTCTCTTTAACATTTAAATCATCATGTTTACTAATATTGCTCAAACTTTTATTAAACACCATATTTCATAAATCAATTTCACAAATATTTTCAAATAAAGATAGGGTGGGGTGAATGGGTGGGTTGTATGTGGTGGAAATTCATAGAGGGTTTGAAACCTTCATTATGTTGTCAAACAAAAAAATATTAAAGTTAACCTTCCTTACAAAAAGTTTAAGGTCAATTAAAATTTGTGCTAGGTTAGCACATTTTGCTGGCACAAATGAAAATCCTCAAGAAAAGAGATCACAGCACAATCTGTATTAACAGAATGTGAGGTAAAATTAAAGATCTTAAAATCACCATGTGTGTTAGTAATAATCTTAGTTACCAGAGTCATCATTCAATGGAAGTTTAAAAACTATTTGTTCCTGTTGTAATTCCTGCAAGGTAGATTTTGGTACCCTATCTGTCCCCCATAAGCCATATGGGCTGCAGGATAAAAATACCATTGATTGGAATGTTGTCTTGCTCATATCCGCTCTGACTGTTGGTGTGGTGGGTACTCTAAAGGGTCATTCAGATTCACAAGGGAATTGTTTTTATTAACATGTTTCTCCTCATTATCTATATAGGCCTATATTATTAGCTCGAAAGCTAACAATATTGAATGCAAATCTATCGGCACAGACATGTCGAACAACATAGATGTCGAGGTTGAAATCCATCGAAATACAGTGCATCGAAATGTTTTAGTTGGCCTGAGCTGTTGCCAAAAGCGCACAACATAGAAAGTTTAAATGGAAATCTCTGTAAGGGGAGATTTCCATTTACTTCAATGTTGTGCGATCTCAGAACTGGTATATTTAAGTAGCGGTGGTGTTGGGGGTGCAGGGGGACCTGCCCCTCTGCGTAAACACTTCAGTGTTTTTGTTTGGTTTAATAATTGTTTTATATTTTTTTTATATTGCAGAGTGACAGCAGCACGTTTAATTAATGAAGCACGGACATTTGCTTTGATAATAAGTTAGTGATGCAATGATTCATGAACAGCAGATTGGGAGGTTCTTATAAGTTTATTAATAGGCTGTTTTTACTTTTGTTACTCCACACCAGGGACGGAGTGTTGGCCAACAATAATATTTCAATAATGTGAGTTTCAATGGAGACGGGTTTTGCTATAGATAGCGTTCAACATGCATGTGTCGATAGATTTGCATTTGATATTATTAGCTTTCAGGCTAATAATATATACCCATCTATATTACCCCAAGTCTAAATTGTTAGAGTTTTGCAGAAACTTAATGCCCCAAGTTTGAGATGTAGGGGGACAAAGGTAGGCTTTTTGTTGTAAATAACTAATCCTGTCCCTTTCTGAATGGATGCTTAGAGTGCATATCTGTGAGCATGTTTATGATATCAGAAAAAATAATGAACATAATGCATCTTAAAGAGTACTCTAGTCACAATTTTAGATTTATTATTGAAAAAGTTGACCAACCAAGGTGGGGTGGACAATGGCCTCTATTTTAAGAGAAGCAGGAATTTTACTGGCAATTAATGTTAAATGCCAGTATGTGGCCAGGATTAAATGAACAGATGTCCATTGGCTTCCTTTTAAAATTAAAAGAACATGAAAGATGAAGAATGGATATGCTTTTTTGATTTTAATAATTATTATATTTTTTGGTTTTTATATTATTTAATATGTAAGAATGTGTTTATTTTTAAACATATTTAAAAGTGCTGGCATTTTGAGTAAGAATGTTGCTACCCTTTTAAACTCATTCTTTTTTTTTGGGGGGGGGGGCTTGGCTGTCACATGACCAGGAGCAAGACTATTTAAATTTGATTATTTGCAGTGGAAACTTGTCTGATGAAGTTTTACATTCAGTAAAATTAAAGATCTTATTTTTTATAAATAATTTATGCATTTTGAGAATATAATTTTTGCATTTGTGGTTTGAGCATGTTTGGAATCTCTGCGGACTACCATGACATTTATTAGTTGGTTTGTGTATCTTTTGTGTTATGTTTTTCTTGCAGTTTTTGGTTTCTATCATACACCCCCACTAAACAATGTTGTGTGGTGGTAAGCAAGCTTCCCCAGCACCTGCAGTCATTGAACACCTGCAGACAGGATGCAGACAGTTGACAATTTAAAACAGATATATTCTATTAATTCTGTTGCGCACCAAGCAAACATGCTAAGTGGCATTGCATAAGCATAGGACTATAATACAGGTTGTCCTGAGTTGTAATACAGGAAGTGCAACATACTTTTACTGTTGTGACTGTCCAGTTTATAGTAATGAACACAATCTTCCAGACCTACTCACCCGCACTCACCCACACTCAAGAATCTCTGCATGCAGTTGAAAAATGGCTCCCTTTTAATTAAGTAAACCCTAACAAAACTAAACTACTGCTCTTCCTGCCTAAATCACCCCAACATCTCAAATCCTTCTTCTCCGTCTCGTCTCTAAACAACCCTCTTACCACAGTAGAACCATGTACCAAACTCCTTGGAGTTTATATAGATGATGAACATAAATCTGACATCCACATCAAGAACTGTATAAAAAAAAACACACCAAAAGCTTGGACTGCTGTACAGGAACAAAAAATTCCTACCTCCAGAATCTAAATGGTCCTTATCTCAAGCTTACCTTCTTCCTACCTTACTTGACACTGCCCCATTATTTATCCATCTCCAAAAGAACCTGACTTCCAAGCTTGAACACACCTATCACAAAATAGCTCGATTCGCCAGTAACCTCCTGTATCGAACACACCACTGCCTTTCCCTAAAAAAACTTCACTGGCTAGAACACCAACACTAACTCCTCCTGCCACAGCTTCACCTGACCCACTCTATCCTTCACCAACCCCTTGCTTGCCCATCTCTGCCAAACCTCATCTCCTCCTATATTCCTAAGTGTGACCTTCGCAGCTTTGACCAACTCCTACTGCAAATTTCCAAACCTAATAGATCCATTGGTAAGATACTTTCCAGCTACTCTGTCACCTCTGCCTGGAACAAATTTCCTCTCCATACATGCACACTTGACAATACCCACAGTTTTAAAATTGCATTAAAGGAATTCCTGCATACCTCTTGAATTTGCACCTGTGATGACTCCACCTGAACATCAGCCACCTTGCCTATTCCTTAACTTCTAAGACCCCATATCCTTTCTACCTTAAGTGCGGAGTAACTCAAATTCCTGATCTTTCCAAGTGAGCTCTGTTTCAGTCTCCTCTCTCTGCCTCTCCTCTTGTTTCCTGAGTCCTCTTTTTGCCTAACACGGTTAGGACTGTCTGTGGACCTTTTTATAACATAAATTATCTTAATCCATGATATGCATACTTTGTGTAAAATGTTACTGTGATTTACTTATATGTCTCTCCATTGTACTATGTAATTATTAGTTGCTTTGTGTAGTGTGCAAATTTGCTGTCCTTTAATTTTTGCTTCACTTTATTGCTAACTTTTGTAATTGAGCTTTTCTCTTTGGGTCTTTGCTGAAAACAGGGCATTCTAACCAGTCAGACTAACCCAGTTAACAAATGTCAAATAAATGAATAAAAATATACAAGTGTTATTCCAACAATCTTGTGACAACAAGTGTAAGGGTGTGGCTGCCATACACATTCCTGGGTTCTAATACAGGACATTCCAGACATTTTTCTGTTGTTCCATTTCACATTCTTTTCAATCTCACTTACAACACTTTAAATGGTGGAGCTGATATGCATTATTTGTATGAGGGATAAGGTACCCTTATTGTGTTTTCAGATGTATGACTGAGGGTATACTGTCTGCTATATTTCTGTAAGTATAATTCTGCTATCTGGACTTGGGTGTCCTTCACACTTAAATAAGACACATACACAAACAAATTTATATATAAGGACCTTGTCAGATCACACACATACATGGTTAACACCTCAAACTGGTATCTGTATTTATCAATAATTCATGATTATGTCTGAGAAGCTCTTCTTCTGTGGCAAAGATGGAAAATCACTGCTGTGGAAGAAAATGTGTTGTCCCTTATGAATAGGTTTGAACCCCACACTGTAAAATCAATTGTATCAGTGTATGAAGAGAACCAAAAATGAGTCAGGTCATGAAATGTATGCCCCTAGTACATGTCTGCAACATTAAATCGCCTAACAGTTACAGCAGCATATACCCCACAGACTAATGTCAAGTGTCAGATTAACCTTCCAGTTTCAAAAATTAATTTCTAAGTTGCTTTGCAGTTCTACTCTTCACGTCATCACACAAACGCAGTTGGCATTGTTGCTCGAGGTTGCACACTACCAGTAAACATGATAACAGGAATTGGAAGGAACTCATTAGTTGTCATTGCTCTACTTTGGGATTAGACATGTCTGGCATTGGTGAGGAAATCCAAATGACTACAAGCGGCTCTTCTGCAGTATGGTTATGTCCACGCAATGCCACTTAAATACACTGTGTTACCTCAAAATCCACTAATACACAGTGAATATAGAATAAAATAAAATGTTACTGCATTTTAAATACTTATTTAAAAGTATTACATACACCTGGATTTGAACCTTTTATCATCTGGGCTGAAAAAGGAATGAGTCAATGAATTTAGATCTGCTGCCACAGAGTCAGCTAAGCAGCAGCTGTGTTTCATACACTCAGTACTAACTCTCTTAATTTTAGCAATAAAGCTCGTGTTTGTGCACTGCTTAACTATGCACAAACAGGGAAAGCAGTAGAAATGTATATCTCACATATGCAAACACTTTGCCAACCATCGCTCAAACCCACTACTCGTCGTTCAGCTATAAACAAATAATAGCATGTATTACTTTTGTTTACTCTGAATTTAGTCTTCATGCTATGAAACTACACGTGGAAACATATAAAAATGAAGGCCCTATCTAAGAATATGTCACATATTTACAATGCAGCCATGTACTACCTCCCCCATGCACTGCAAACCTGGTTTCTCTGTACTTGTTCATGACTATATCAATTATACTACATAAATTAATAAGAAATGTTGTGTGATATACAATGTACATCTTTAGAATGATAATACACATTCAGATTTTCAAGTACCTGTAGTAGTGTGAACACCTGTTTGCATATAGTTTGTAAAGCTGTCTCTTAAAGTATACCTGCACATTGGAACACAACCACTACATAATATACAAAGGACACTCATCAGTCTGGAAACATGCAGAACTTGAAATATCTTGACAGTTGAACATGTCTACACATTCATTTCATGCAGGTCTCCCAACATCATTTCTCCAACATCCAGTGCTGATGTCATCCACCATGAGTTGTCCTGCAGTCTTGTAAAAGTCAGACTTGTGCCATGGTGCCTGCATAAAGTATTGAGTTCTCCAGTCTGTGTCCTTAGATAGATAGGGGTTCTATTCTCACTGCAGTCAACTTGGACATATGTGTGTATCTATCTAGACAGAAGAGGACAAGTGTGTATCCTGCAGTAAACACTCCAGTCCCATGGCTTGCCAATATTTTGACACTTGCACATGCCTAAACATCTATTTTATGCTGGCCTCCCAATGTCTTCACTCCAACATCAACTGCTGATGTCATCTATTATAAGTAGTCCTGCAGCCTTGTAAAAGTCACAATTGTGCCATGACACTGCCAGAAAGTATTGAGTTCTCAAGTCTGTGTCCACTGTTAGGTAGGAGTTTTAATCTTATTGCATTCAACGTGCGTGTGTGTGTGTGTGTGTGTGTGTGTGTGTGTGTGTGTGTGTGTGTGTGTGTGCGTTTGTGTTGGTACACTTGCTTGACATTCAAGAGAGCATTTTACACCAGCATGTATGACACTGTTATTAGCATTTTCTCCTCACTGGACACTGCTAATGTCATTAACTGTAAACTGTTGGCTGCCAGTTTCCAGGTCAGACTTGAGCTGTGGTACTTGCTTTAAATACAGAGTTCTCTAGTCAGTGTAGAAGTTCTTGTCTCACTGCAGTCATCTGGGGTGGGTGTGTGTTTGTGTACTTCTTTGATATTAGACACAGAATTTTACACCAACATGTAGGACATGGCTATTAGCATTTTCTCCACACCAGACACCGCTGATGTCATCAGCTATAGCTGATTTGTAGATGTGCATTATTCCCATCAGGGCAGGGTCACAGACTGGCCTGTAGGACAGGCACAAGTCAACTTATCCTATATGATACAGACTACATTGACAGGAGTTTCAATCTATCCACATACATCATGGCATGGTTTGTAGGGCCTGCATTTTCTTGCAGAGAAATCATGAATTGTTTCTATATGGACACTAGTAATATCCTGACTGCTTGCAACAGACATGTTTGAGTTGTTAATGCTAAAATCCATGTATTTTACCTGTGTTATGTGTTTTGCAGAGGTGATTGAAGGCATGCATGATGAGAACACTATCATCCTATGGAACTTGACCACACCAAGGCATTTAACGCAAAGCCACACTAAAGTATTCACTCAGCATTGTCAGATGTGGCCATAAACACCTGTATTTCCAAGTGATTAGACCACTGAATCACATACAGGGTATCTAAATATGTTGACATGTGTGAAGTGATGTATACCTCTGGTCCAGTGATCAGGTCTGTACATCAGGGCTGTCTGCTAGGTCCTTTACTGTCCATTATTTAAGGCACAGATATCAAAAATGATATACACATACTGTGTCCAAACAGCTGCCTGGAGGACTACAGATAGTGAGCAATCATTGACTCCAGCTGTGATACTAGTATAATATAGACAGTATCAACACACATCAAAGATTGCTGCAACAGCCATGTCAACACATGAGATGAAATAAAAACATGGGGGGTTTGTTACATTATGAAAACAAACACACCACCCAAGGATAATGTAGATATCACAGCTGTAAGCAGACCAGGTGGTATGTGACCTGTGTCCTGGGGTAGATGGTATGTGGAACATCTACCAGCATGTGGCCACAGTTGTGAGTACTTCATTTTATGTAACATAACTACTGAGTATTCCAGGACATCCACATCAAAGGACATAATACCTTCACAGTTCGCAGCCTTCATCACACCAATAACTGAGTACAATACACCCTTCTTCATGTACCTCGCTACACATCTTGCAGTGATGTGTAATTGAAATGTAACACCTTTGCAACAGTGAACTGCCACATATCTTATTAGCCATACATAGGTATTCATTTTGTTGCATAAACATTACTGTCTGATGGTACGGAACACCCATCAAGGTGCTACTCCAGATGCATGCATGATACCTGCTCTGGTGATGCACACAGTACATACATTAGCTGTTTGATAACAGTGATCGCATGGGTTATATTCATGACAGTGTAGATTGTGTCATATATATGCAATGCACACCAGTCAACTAGCCTGGATTTATCATAATGTCACATACAAGTATAGCCATGTCCCTCCTAACACCTTCAGTAGCTATTACAGTGTCAGAACAGTGTGCTTGATTACCCTCATAGATTGCTTATATGTCATAATAGTTTTAAAATTGTGTTCATGCAGAACCATCAATAAACACTCAAAATCACATATGTTGTGTCAGAGACATGGCATTACTGGTGGTATTATTTTGATATTGTCCATGATTGTGCATCCTTCTTTTACTGTTGCCCATGGGCCTGTAACTGTGTCCCACATTTTGGAGATCTCTGCTGACATTACAGTCATATTCAGGCATATCAGTTTGCACAGCTTCACAATATGCACCCAACCCCAACTGTATATTACATCCATTTAGATGTCCTCTCCATTGTTCATATCTGGATGCTTATCTCACAAAGACATATCTTCTACATTATGTCACCTTGTCAGTCACATAATATACGTTTTACTGTGAAATCTGTATTGTACCATGTTGATACAACTGTCTTTAATTTACATGCCCTCTTCTGCTGTACATTACAATGTTTCACCTTTCCCTCTGTTCATTCCTACAATTCATCTGTGCCCCTATGCAATACAAACACTTCCCCTGACTGTTTATTTTAAATGGCAGTCCATGTACCCTTGCAGACCATTTACTCAAATTTTGTACAGAGAGACTTGAATGAGTGTTGACAATACTCTGCATTGTATACACTGTCTTGTATTGTGTTTGAAACATATACATTGCTATATGATAAACCTTTGTAATCATTCTGGCATTCTGCACAAGCATGCTAATCTAGATTGCTGTAAGGGAAACCAGTTCACTATCTGTGTTGCACTACATGATTTCCTGGCTACCAACACTTTTTCCTGCCATGAAACTATGCTTGTTTATTTTTAAATGTGGTGCACAATATGAATATGGAAATATCGCTGCTGTTCACCATGCAGACACTTAACTCCAATTAGGCTTTGTGCGAAACCTTCACTGAGTTTATTGAATCCTGCTTAATATGTTTATCTAGGTTATAGTGACTTCTAATACCATATGTTTGTATGTGGTCACTTATGCTATAACTCAAGGAACCTTATGTAAGTTGCCAAGTGGACCCAGTGGCAACACTAATCAGAGAAATAAGATAAAAACCAATAGTCCAGCCAGCACAGCAATCACTTTTTATTAAAACACACTAAACACAAAGCTTTCAAACCTCTCTAGTTCTTTTTCAATGTATATAACACTAAATTAAAAACAATCATTTATATATATATATATATATATATATATATATATATATATATATATATATATATATATATGCCACCAGCCTACCAAATACTATCTTCACATCACATGACAATGTTAGAACATATCTATAATACATGTAATAAAAATAACAGCAATAACAACCAGTTATAATAAACAGTTATAATAGCAGCCAGGGTATAATAAAACACAAGACACCATAAAATACATAGAAAATACATAAAAATACGTAAAAATCAATACAAAATGAGATATAGCGCTGTATTTTCTTTAAAACTGGTTTAGAACTGTTTGCACTGTTTGAACCAGGGGCAGTATCAGCCCTAAAATAATTGATCCACTTGTACTCCACCACTTATGCTATTTGAGAGGCAGCCTATTTTTGTTAATTTGTCTTTTTGTTTGTAAGAATCCAATCTAAAGTTGAGTGCCTCCCTGAAGTTTTATTGATTATAGCAGGTGTGGTTATTTATGGTCTGAAGTAATGGATTTAGTGTGGCTAGTAGAATTTATGAGTTATCAGTCTATATTTAAGTCTTCAAGTAATATAATTTCATTGTTAATTTGTTGGGATATCCAATATAGGATGTTTCCACATCATCAACATTATTCCCTGGTGATATATAAATTGTTGTTAAACAAATAGTTTCCCTATTGTTGACTTTTAGGATTGTTATTAGTAGTTCCACATTGTTAAATGTGGGTAATTCCTGTGCAAGTAAAGTAATGGTTGGTGAATTTTTATAGATGATTGCTACACCACCTGCATTTGGGTCTATATTAGAACATCGAAGTTTCAGGTCTTCAAATGTTCTAATATGGACACCTAATAAGCAAAAGCTGAAAATAGCGAAGTTTTAGATAACCAAATTTTTTGCTAGGGAAAGAATTTGATTGTCCATTCCTGTCGCTTCACTATTTTCAGCTCTGTGGTGGAAAGTTACGGTTGGGTACAGGTAAGTTTGCGATTGTGTGAACGTGAGGGTTAGGGTAAGATAGGTGAGTTAGGGTTAGGGCGCGGGTGAGGTGTGTGTGCGATAGTGATGGACATTAGGGTTAGGGTTTGGGTTAAGATAAGTGGGTAGATAGTGGTGTATGTACAGTTTAGTGTAGGTTTAGATGTAAGATTTCAGGCCTATGTGTGTGGATTGCTGTTTGTTTGGTGTGTTTGTGTTGTGTGTATGTGTTTTGGAACAGCAATTTTTTTCCCTAGGAAAAAATTTGATGTTCTAAATGTTCGGTCTTACTGGTTTTTGGTTACTAGGTGTCGATATTAGAACATTCGAAGACCTGAAACTTCGATGTTGTAATATAGTCCCCTGCATTCTTGTTTTGTCTCTCACAGCTGAGTATATTGTATCCTGGGGGGGGGGGGTGATCTCATTATCCTTTATTTCTTTTTTTAACCAGGTTTCAGTAGCTATGACTACATCAGGAATGTATGTAGCAAGGTAGGCATGTATGTCATGGATTTTATTGCACATACTTCTTAGGTTCATATTTAGTAAGGTGAGTTTGGATTCTTTTTTTCTGATACATATTAAGTGACTGGTTTATTTTGACATTGGAAGTGATGGTTTTATGAACAGTGGAACCAGGGTTGAGGTGAATATCTCCACTAAGTGTGGCCAGTTATATTTTGGTCTTGGTTTGATATTTGATCATAAATTTGGATGCTTAGTTTTAAGATATTTATAGAAAAATAGATCAGATGTGGTTTACGTGTAGAGAAAGGTTGTTATCCAGAAAGACAGGCTGGGTAGATGTTAATAATCTTTGTGAGGACTGGTTGAAGTTCTAAGTATTTGAAGGACGTAGATTTTCTAATTGGTGATGAAGGCTAGTAGAGTGAGGAGGAGGAATAAAATAATCTGACTTTGGGGCATCTTATTAACTTGTTTTTTATATAATAACAGCTATGAATGAAAAGTTCTGCTGTGATCTAATTTATATAGATTTAACTTTAGCATTTGACAGGGTTATACATAAAATATTGTTCAATAAATTACAACTAGGTATCGATTTATTCTTGATAAGATGAAATATCTGTGTGGCTTACAAATAGGACATGGCAAGTGTATAGCAATTGGACTGGTAAAATTCTTGGTTACAATCAGGGTGTTCCACAGGGCTCTGTCCTAGGCCCTTACTTCTTTAGATTGTATTTTTCAGACCTATCTTTTTCTTCTGAGGTGTTCTACAGTCTTAATGCAGATGACTTGAAAATGGGTAAACTGATTATATGTGTTACAGATAGCGCATGTCTGCAAAAACACTTGAATATACTGACCATCTGAGCACAGGAGAATAATATACTGATAAATACATCAAAAACTAAGCACATGAGATTTGGGAGTCACAGATTGAAAGGTGAATATTTAATACACCACACAATGATTGAAACTGTAAATTCATTTAAGGACCTGGGTATTATGAGTAGATCCATCTTTGAATTTTTCTGTTCATATCACCCAACTAGTTAATGATAGTTGTATAAAAATATATATAGAGTCTA